>NC_053402.1:14305323-14527823 GCF_016859285.1 Xiphias gladius | reverse complement strand
TGTTGATGTCTACACTGCACAAATACCTGAATGAGAGGCCAAGTATGTGTGACTTATAGTTTTACACAGATGCAGCACATTCACAGAGAACACTGTTCTCACACTACTTACCTAGGGTTGTTACCCCAGAAATGTCAGAAGAAATTGCAGTGCACGTTTTATTTCCCTCATTTCCTTTTCGATCTCGGAACTATGTTCCTTTCCTCCGAAGTTACAGAGGTTATATATTTTTCTTGTAAACTATGGGCAGTGTCTTCTATTAGATATACAGACATCGAAGCAGTATGTAGTAGCACAGTTGCTCTCTCAAGATCTCTTCTTATTGATACCAGAAACAGTATGTTGTGGCCAGTGGTCTACATGTTGGGAAATAAATGCACATATTGTTTAAGAATGAACAAATATTATTAACAAATTTTATATTTCCAAATTAAATAGTACATTGATTGGTGTTTGAATTTTCATATTTTTTTCATTTACTCATAGGTGTCAATGTTACCAAAAATAACTCAAGCCAAGTACATGTTACAGTAGCATCAGAGCTGCTGCCAACTCAAATAATTTCTTCTTTTTAAAATTAATTTACTTTCCTTTTACTTTGTCTGTTTAATGAAACATTTTCTTTACAAAAAAAAAATCAATGCCTCGAATGTCAGGAGGGGCAGAGAGGCGGAGGAAGCACCACTATTATCTCACCATGCCCCAGCTATGGCATTTATTTTCCTTCTGTTTCAGCATACTTTTTTTTCTGCTCCTCCTTGAAATTGCAACTTCCTTGGAAAGATTCTCTGATCTTTTATTTTGCCTTCTCCACTATATACGCTAAAAGCAATCAGAGTATTTGCTTAAACCCCACTGCCAACACATTACTCTTATTATCCGGATTACTCTCTCTGACGGGGCAGAAATGTTGTTCTTTGCAGCTAGACCTTAAAAAAATGACCCTACTCAAACGTCAAGGCTTGACTGAACCAAGCAGCTAACTAGTTTTCAGAGTCAGCACCTGCTGACAGCACAGAAAAACTACCTAAACTTTGGCAGCCATGCAGAAAAGTAGAACCAGCTTAGTATTGCAGTTGTTTATGGAAAATCTTGTCCAGTAATTAATAATAACATCTGATGGCGATAGATTGCTGTTGGTCACAGCTAAATGGTTCAGCGGAGGTGAAAGGTTGCAGTTATCCTATAATTTATACGCAATGCCTGGGGAAAATTAGCTTTAACAGGTAAGTAATTACATGCACAGTGTTGTAAAAGATTTTTGGGTCTTGCCTCAGTGGCTGGGAAGATGTCCAAAGTAAGAACATTTTATTTGCTGCTTTTGGAAATAAAATATTTAATTGTAGTAATCAATAATAACTGAAGTCATAAGTTTAAAGGACAGCCAGAACTCTTTTTAAATAGTCGCAGAGGAAAATTTGGGTTTAATTACAGGGCTCAGATATGTTGGAGGTGCCGATGGAAGAGGGAAAAGGAAGAGCAGAAAGTGTGGCTGCCGTGCTGCATAGGTGTACAGAACACGGGAGGAAGGGGATAGGGAGAATCAATCAACAGCTTGAGTGTATGCAGATGGGCTCAGGTTTTCATATTATAGCTTGTGTATGGGGAGCTGCAGATTTCATCTTCAGTGTGTCAAAGAAGGTGTACACACATACTTCATATAAAAGCATTTGTGTGTTTGTGTGACATAAGTATCATATGTGTCTGAAGTCCAAAATTCCAGTCTCATTCCTTCCAGAGATAGAGAAACTTCAATTTGGTACAATATATCAGGGTCAGAGACGGGTATAAGGGTCCGGCGCCAGAATATACAACAACATCAAGGCAGCCATGAGAAGAGGGTGAGCTATGCAGATAAACTGAGAATATTTTTCTTAGAAACGCAACGTGGTGATTCTACCGTAGCTCCCCGGGGCAGAATGTTTATTTGAGTGTGCCTCATTCCAAACTGGGCCAGGCACATCTGATAACCCAGTGGAGGAGAAACTGAGGATGGGGAGGGGTTCAGTACGTGAATACTTCCAGATCATAGATAAACTGTAGCTTTATAAGTTAGATTCCCCTCTTTTCTTTCTTTTTGGATACGAGTGACTTGCGCAGGTCTTATCAGTGTATAACGTGAGGCACAATCGTGGGGTCACTACAGTATGGATCAACAGTGTACTGTGGTGCTGAGTGACTCAAGACTGTGGCTGTAACTCAACTTGTTTTAGAGTGAGTGGAGGTGGGTGGCCTGCAGATAGAGAGAGATAGTAGAAAGACAGGCTTGTCATCCTGCTTAAGGAGGAATAACCCCTCCCATCTTGCCTTCCTCCTCCTTTTTGACTTGTAATTTCCTTTTCTCTCCCCTATGTGCTTGTTGAGACATTCCTGACAGACAGACAGCAGCTGAGTTTGAAAAAGCGAGCTTCTCTGTCTGATTGGTTTAGCATTCGGAGATTAACAGGAAGTGTTTCAGGAAGGGTTTATAAAAAGAAAATTGATTGGATGAATGATGGTACTGCTTATATGAATGGAAGTAAAAACATCTTTGTGACCAGATCCTTTATATAATGATTGTTCTGACATCTATATTTTCTTCATGCTTGAGTCTAGATTGGTGGTTTGTATTAAGATAAGACATGTTAAATGATGAATATGTGGTATCACTCGAGCACCAGAAACAGTAAGGATAAAATACAAAGAAAAGAGCATGGGAACGTCTTTGTGCAACACTAAGTGAAATACATGGGCAGCCCCTTGAAAAGAAAAATTAAAGAGGCAATAAAAAGAAGCAAAAGAAAGAAAAGCCTTCTTCCCTCTCCCTCAGCTGACTTCTTATCCCGCTTTTTTTTTTCTTTTCAAGATGAGGAGGAAAAGAAAACATGAGCAGGGGAACAGCAGAGACAAAAGCAGGTTTCTGTCAGCGGGGGCACAGGGTTGGAGAGGTGGATAAGGCCTGGCTTTGGGAGGGTGAAGTGGGCTTCAGCAATTAAATCCCGGCAGGCCGAGCGTCAAGAGCCCTTATCTTCAGAGCTGAAGGCCAACACTGAGGGGCAATGAAGGATACAAGAGGGGGTAGAAAATTGCGGTGTGTGTATGAGTGTGGAGGAGTCGCAGGTCACTGTGCACTTGCATAATCGTGCAGGCCGGGCCAGAGACTACAGGGGGCACCACGCCAAGTCACAGTAAGGGGATAAGGCTACACACTACAGAGTGCATACCCCCATTAAAGAGGCCCCCTCTCTTCTGGGACTTTATCTTCTAAGGCAACAACACTTGCGGTATGTGCATTAGAGTATGATCTACAGTGTTGTAGGTCTGAAAGCTCAGTTCACCGGGGTGCACTACTAAAATATATTACCATTGTAGCTCCTCATGTTGATTTACTACAGTAGCACGAGGACATGAATTCATGTTGGTTATAAATGATAACAGGCACCCTGATAAATGATGTTGATGAAGGCTGATGTGGGCCCTCTGACCCCTCCTCTTTCCCATGTCCCCCTTTCCCCCTCTCTATTTTTGCCCCTTTTCGGCCCGTGATCCTTTGAGAGGACAAAGAACTACTCCTGCAAGCACACTCTCCCCATATTCCCATCCCTTTACACTGTCAGCACCATCCGTGCCACAGCTGGACCCTGTTATCCACAATCCAGTGGGGTGATCTGTCAACAAGACAAAGGGGTCAGGAGAGAATTGGGAAGGAGAAATAAGAGTTATGTAGAATATCCGAGGATGAAAAGATTACTTAAGAAGTAGCACAGAAGAGGAAAGAGCGTTTGTGCAGACAGCAGAAACACATAGCACAAGTGTGTATTTGAAAATGTAAGCTATGTTTACGCAAGACTGTTGATGCACCTGTAATGCAGTGAGGTATTTGTTGATGGCATGAGCTAATGCATCTCTAATGTGGTACTTTATTGCTGGTTGTACCTGTTTAACAAACTATATTAGAAAAAAGAAAACAGAATATGTATGTCAGAAAAAGGAACGCGTGTTTGGAGACGGAAATGTGATTAACAATACTTTCCAATTGACATCATCCCTGTCCAAGTTTTTCCATTCACTGGTTCTAGCAGCATAACAGGAAAATATTTGTTTTCTTAAAGTGCTAAAATATGTATATTCAGAAATTTAAATGCAATATTTCTTGATAGGAAAAATAAATCTGATTAAACAAAAGCTAATGGCTGTTTTCTGTTATAATTTTGTACTGTCAAGGTTAACAAGGTCAAATCTATGGCAAGACAATCAGCAGATTAGGTGTCCGGAGATGCGTAAAGAGTACGTCAAACCAGAAACAGTCTTTCTAAACAGAGACATCATATTCCAAAATATGCTCTACTAACACTGCACTTACACCAAGGTCAATCAAGCAGGCAGAATACAAACACAGGCAGGGGAGAATTGAACATGTGGAATGAAAGAAGGATGATAGTTTCACTGTGTTTGTCACTGGCAAAACTCATCTTGAAGCCACAATGTCACTGCTGTGCTTTGTAGTGGTATGAAGATGGATTAGGGGCCATAGCAGTTTTACAGTGTGCTGCACAAACGAAGCTTTCCAAATTTCAGCCTGACCACAAGAACAGCCCCTGTAATAGCCACATCCATTGTACATCAGCGTTGCCAGTGCTGACTGATGTCAAAGGGTTGTTATTTTAATTAACGCAAACAACCACTTAACCAACAGGCAGGTTCCTCTTGGGCTGCCTCTTCATTAGAGACTTTCCTTTTCTTATGTCTTTCTCTTATTCCATGCTTTTTGCTCCGTACATTGTGCATATCTAAGTGAGTTGCAAAGCGGCTCATTATTGGTGTGAGAGTCGGCACTTTTCATCTCAGGATTTATGGTTTTGACCAGGCCTGCTTATAAGGACAGTGTGAAGCATTACCATTAGAGCCTGCAGCTGGAGGACTTGAAAGAGAACATAATATACAGTCCAGGGGTGAATGGGAGGGTACCGGCATAGTAAAACTCACAAAAACAGTGTATATTTGCTGCACTGTAAGAGGGATACGGGACAACTCCATGTTGAATTTGTGATCCAAGTCAATAGTTACATTTTGCATTTCTGTTTACATTTTCCTGTGCTAAAGAACTATGCTTGATTGTAATATATTTACGCAAAAGAGAGAAAAAAAAACCTAAAAAGCCAGTCATTCCTTTGCATAGTTCATCTAGTCAGATAGCATCAGTCTAAAGGACAACAAAGCCCACAAACCAGTGAGGCAGAGACTGACTTCTCGAGGTCAGAGGTCAGGCTCAGATTAGTTTTTCCACTGCTGCTTAGTATTACGTGTCCTCTGTTGTAACTGGGGCACAGACAACACAGATAATAGGCCCTGTTTGACACGGGCACACACCCAGCTCCAGTTTCACGGACGCACACCTGAAGCTTGCTGGTCTTCGTCTCCACAACATGTGTTTTCTCCGCTCCTCCAGGGCAACATGAAACCCAAAACCTCTGGCGTGTGTCTGAGTAAATGATGCGGCCTGCGCCAGAGCTCCAGCCTTAGCCAGCTGCACACTCCCGCCTGAGAGGAGAGGGCAGGCGAGAGGAGAATGGAAGCAGGCAGAGGTGGGCGGCTGGGCAGCCAAGCTAGACCAGAACTGGGTCTCTGCAACAGCATGTCTACAGTCTAGCTCTGCCTCCTCTGAGCTTTAGAGCATAGCGTAGAGGTCAGTCACTATGCGTTCCAAAAGGAAATGTGGGCCATTTCCTTTTGTTCTATTGCTGAAGGATATGACGGATGGTGCTCTAGATGCTAGACTTGATTTTGTTTTTATAAAGGCACTTATGAGGGGAGACACAGGATCCACTGGCTTAGACAGATTCTCTCTTCTTCTCTTGTTCTCTTCCTCTCAGCTCACAGACAGTGTCCTCTTGTTTTGCCCTGGAGAGCGACGTCTCAACAGTGACACACACGTCTTTCAGCAGTGCACCCTGCCCTGTGACCTCCTGGAACAGATAGTCATTGGGGTCACAGTCACATTTTTTTTTTTTATAGGTGCACACAAGCACAGCTGCCTGAGATCAGAACACTCACACATTACACAGACAGAAAGTTTAAGGGCATGACTGAAAACCTGGCGTTTCATCTGTTTTCTCATTTATTTGCGGCATTTGAATCAACAACTTTTGTCAGTCTTGTCCCATGCGCAAAAAATCAGTTAGGTGCCACAGCAGCTTCTCTTGTCAGTGACCTTAACAAGATGACCCCACTGCTCTGCTGAGTCTGTCTTCGACCTGGCTTGAATCAGTCACAACCGAGCGGCATAAAACCACAAACAACACCTCTCTCTTACATACTCTCTGTCTCTTACTCCCTCTCTCTCTGTTTATCTTTTCTGTTAGACACAGCAGTGAACCACACCAGTGCAGAAGTCACAATCTCATATATCCAAAGCCACCACATCACCAGGAAACAGTAAATATGACATCCTTTGGTCACAAAACTGGATTCTCGCCAGGCCTTGACTTGTGCCTTCATATCCTGTGCATGAGTGTCCACACCTCCTCCCAGAATCAAAACTTTATTGTGCTGTCTGGCTCATTGAACCTGGAAGCAGTGTTGTCCAGAGCGTTGGAGTCTAGTATAGCTACTAGTAGGGACACCCAAAGCGAACTGGTCTCAGGCAGCAAGGGGCAGTTCAAAAAGACTCCTGTTGCATTCTTCAAAACACCTGAGAGAACCCAGCCTCGAATGGGGATGGGACAGTGTTTGTGCTGTGTGTGTGCAATTGCGGTTTCAAGTGGCTGGATGGACCAGTTTTATCAGTCAGCCATGGGCACACTTTGACATTCTGCCTAGCCCACAGACATTTATTCCAGATTCAACATGACCGCAATGCTAGTCACCTCGATCTTTATTTATTTCTCATACTTTGTACATTAATATTACTGCTTAAAGAACTTTACAGAAGCCAAGAGCCTATCTTTTATTGACATTCGTTCAAGATAGAGAGACTAAGCCAGAGTTACAGCCTCAGTATGACTGATTTAAACTACTACTCTTTTTCTCTATGTATTAAAAGATAGAGGGATGGGCCACACTTTGTGCACAGCTGGATGTTGACACTATTTTTTACCTTCGTCCTTTCTTGCAGCAGCGCTGTGTAAGAGTTCAAATCGGAGCTCTACTGAATCAGAGGTTGTGAATGAGTCAGGCGGCTGGCTGGCCCACTGAGTGTAAAACCGACTGAGTGGCAGGCTGACTATCTTTGTTAGACAAACAGTGTCACACGCACTTACTGAGGAAACACTCGCACATTATCCGTCTGCCTACCTGCTCAACTGTCTGTGCCTGTAGATCAACTTTACAGTCTTTGAACATACTGTAGTTACTTATCTGGGAATCTCCTCTGGCTTCCAGGAAGATATATTTGTATCGACTGATACTACAGAATGGTCGGACCGCATTTCTGACAAAGCACTGATGTTAAACATGCACACAAATGTCCAATACACTGCGCTCTTAGAGAGCAGCACATTGGACAGCCAACAGGTGACTAAAATCCCCCTCTTCGCCTTGTCAGTCTTGCGCCCTCTCTTCCCCTTGCTCTTCTGCTCACTTCTTCTTCTTTCACTCAGGTTTGTTCATGTAGCTGGTGATAAGAGTATGACTGGAATCTGATGAGGGCATGTCTTCTCCGCCTGCCACAACAGCCCTGCAGGGCCCTTTGGCAAAAACGTAGCTGTCAAAGTGTTCATTAGTAAACAGAAACTTGGGCTAGTGCTAGTGCTGACACTTAAATAACTCGTTTACCTTGTTAAATTGCAGTTCAGCATTAGAAACTTGTAGACTTGGAAAGGGCACATACAAACTAACACTTCATTGGCATGGGGCAGATTTTTGATTAGTATAAGTGCAAGTATTTGAAATTCAAGTCATACTCGTCTGTGATTAAACTTGGACGTGGCCTGACATCAAAAAACTGAACTCTCTTCAGCCGTGTGTCACTTTGTCAGTCTCTCTCTGAAACATTAAATCATGAGCAGGAACATTTCTCCCAGTGAGCTTCTGGGAGGCTAAAGGAGAAAGGGTGATAGAAGAAGTTCATGTTTGCATCTTAGAGAGCACCTCTTCTTTGTGTGAGATTTAGTTGATGTCCTAACTGCTGTCAAGTGAGCTTGCTGTCCCCCTTGGCAGCACTATGGCAATTAAAAGCATGAAACATGAATGCTATGTCAGGTAGGGGTAGGAAAAAAGTGATTTATTGATAAACTGATTGACAAATTAGTTATTTTTGGTTGTTGTTAATTATTTTTCATGATAAGTTTGGAAGCCCATGTTGTCATGTCTTGAGTATGGTTTGAAATTAAGATTGAGTCATGTCCATATTCAGTTGTTGGTGACATTAAGTAAATAATGTGTCACACATACAGTAAACCTGGCACAATTGCAACTTTCTTCATTTTTTTTGTACCACAACCTTAATTTAAAGGCAGTCATTGTGCATTGGTACCAGTTTTTCAACCCCCCCCCCCCTTTTCTAAGAGTTACCGTTTGTGATTTTTCTAGTCATTCTACCCTGCAGGCTTTTTCCCTTAAAAAAACAAAACACCTCAGACATGTGCCACACACACAAGATAAATGTGAAATGGAGATCACTAGTGCAGATTAGGATGAAACAAAGGAATTTCTTGTGAAACTACTGCCTGTGTTGGTACCATGCCAGGGGGGCTGGCTGACAAACCAGCAGTCAGGCAGCACATCCCCCAACAATGACATGTCTCTTCTCCATGGCCTCAGGTGCCCTGTGATTACCTCCTGAACAGGGACTGTTGACCTGTTTATTACAGTGTTACTATCGCAGTGGGTTTTTTTTTGTTTGTTTGTTTGTTTGGTTTTTTGGGGGGGGGTATTCAGAGTGGCAGACACACATCTTGATATTGATTATTTGCGTCATCCATTTTTATCTTTTCCATTACTGGAGAACAGTCATTTCCTTAAATATATAAATATAAAAGCTTAAAAGGATGTGCAGTTTACTATCATGGCTCACAAATAATGTACTAAATTGAATTCATTCACAATCTCCACTGTGAAGTAAATCTGACATAGAATGCCTCTGGGATGAAGTTATCCAAAAATTTCACAGATAAATGACAGGATCCCATGAGCCAACAGCTGTCTTAATCCCTCCTATTATTAGAACGCTGACCTTCATTCTCTACCTCAGCCAGCCCCTGATGAGACAGGTGAACCCAACCACCATAACGAGTGTAAAGACATCAGTCAGCAACAGTCTATTAAGACATCAACTTGGACCCTCAACTCCACAATTTGCCTGCAGCAGGTGCACACTGCCTGAAGACTCCTCTTGTCTACCACAAATAAGGCAAGAATGAAGAAAGAGGAGGAGGGTAGTGAAAGAAGTGGAGGAATAAACGTGAGCCATCTCTAACCTCCTTTTTCCTTTAGGGTGTCAGTACACACGACAGACTGTTTAAATCTGGTAAATGTAACGATCCAGCGAACTGTCAAAAAGGAATTCATTGTGAATTTCTCAGAAGACCATCAAAATCAATACAATATGAGCTCCCTCAAATGTCAAAAGTATTGCAGGATGATCCGCTTATGATGCATGTCAGGATCTGCCAGGCGAGGCTGTTGCATTAAAAAACATACACAATCATTTAGAGAAATACACTACACAAAATCAAACCTCAGCCCAGGCCTGACCAAGTTTAACTTTCGGATGTATCTTTTTTCTCTTTTTACCAGGGACTTTCCATTGACTTTGGTTTCCATTCATTTCCACACAGTATGAATAGGTGTTAGCTAGGTTTGTGTAATCCATCATGCAGACCAAGTTTGGATTAATATTTATGGCATTATTACTGTATGGTAATGCAGGTTAAGTTCAGTTTGATTTGAAAGTAGTGCACTGCATTACCTCGTAACAATAGTTTAACCTGGAGCAAAATCGAAGTAGACTCGATGTTTACAACAAGTTTCAGCAGTCTGCTGGTAGATTTTCATACTCTATGGAAATTAATGGAAACCAGTGGAAAAAACACATTCAAATTTCTTAAAACTCAGAGTTTGCAGAATAATTAACTGCAATGTCAATTTAATGGGATTTGTACTAAACGGGAAAAACACGCAAAAACACTAGTATAAAAGATGCCTTCAAACTCATGCCTGCTCAAGCCCATTCACTGAATGAAGAGAAAGAGGGTCTCTTGGTGTGGTTTTGAGGGAGCCCAGATCTATGTCTTCAGTATACAGGATATGTGCCCTATGGGTTAGTCACGCTGTCATACACAGAGAGCCTCAGATGACCTGACAGACCGCCGCAGAGAGAGAGAGGAAGAGAGGGGCAATGAATGATGCTTTGTTATTGTAGCAGTGAATAGCAATTTGTCTAAATAAAGGGCAGTTTGTTTGCTCACATCAACACATCCGTTTATACACGTCATTAAGTGAGTACAGTAGATTCCTGAGCTGACCTGTAACACAGAACAATGCGTACCTGTGTGGGTTTGCTCACACATGTGATTTCTGTGTGTGTGTGTAGATTAGAGAGTATATGAATATCGTGGAACACCCTTGTTTGCTCTTCTATGTTTGCTTTAAGGTAAAAATATTAAAATGAATAACGAACAATTATATACACATTTGCCATGGTGTTGGGCCATCTGGACGTTTAACACAGTAATGGGAAACGCAGACATTTCAAAGCCAGACATTTGGCTTGGATTCACAGCCTCGTCAAGTGTTAGCACTGAAGTTTTACTAGCTATCCAGATGCATTCATGTAGGTGTGCCAAGGATGTGTGATCGGCACTTAGGAAAAAGGCAGGTAAAACACACACCCAGGTTGCCAGGGTGTGCTGTAATTCAAGGCAGTGAGTGCAAGCTTTAATGTTGAAACTACAGGATGTGTATGTTGATATTGAAGCATTGCCTGCATGGCAAATAATTTACAGCCAGCGAGCACAAATCCCCTAACCTGAGGAATGTGTGTATGTGTTATGACCAAAACTCAGCCCCAGGAGAAGAGCTGTGCACCACCACCGCTCTCTCCTCCTCTTTGTTTTCCCTGAGTAGGACTGGGCTGCTCCAAGACAGAGAAGCGGAGGAGTTGTAAGGCAATTAGTGAGAGTAGCGGTGTGCGTCCAGAGGCCCGAGGCTACGGTCTTGTCCTGTGTGTGTGTCTTTACAAGTCCACACAGTCCCTGTCACAGCTCATTGACAACTAGCACAACACAGTAATGAGGCGGGACAGAGCCTGAGGGGTCAGAAAGGGGTGTGTAAAGTTGAAGAGAGTATCAATCAGCGACAGTTTTCACCAGTGATGCACTAACCAGACCTCAGCACATACAGGTGATTTATCACCAGCAGCGACAGCCTGGCTGTTTTTTTTTTTTGAGTTTCTGTGTGTGTGTGTGTGTGTGTGTGTGTGTGTGTGTGTGTGTGTGTGTGTGTGTGTGTGTGTGTGTGTGTGTGTGTGTGTGTGTGTGAGAGAGAGAGATCAGGGCAAAATTTGGTCCAGGAGACGCCCACAGAGGCGGTTTTGAGTACTTTGTCAGGTGTATATATATATCTGTCTATCTGTGGATACATTTTGTCACGATTACGTCAACATGTTGATTTTGAAGGGAGTCACCGCTGGTGTGATCCCATCGCAAAATGGTCTCTACTAAGTTTTGTTTTTTTATCTTTCAAACAAAGTTTGAAAAATAAAAAATTTGAACTTTAAAAATACCATTTGCAACAGAAACTGTTTTATTTTCTCCTTAGAGGGACAGCAGCTGAAAATATTAAATTTTTTTGTTTTTCAAAACTATTTGAATGCAAATGCATTCCATAAAAAGAACAAAACCAGCAACTGTTTGTTTCTCTCCCAATAGTTTGACTTTTTCTACCCTGTATGCATCTCTTAACCTCGAGCCCATTGGTTCCTACTGAAGACATAAATCGTTGAAAACAGGTTACGAATATACAGTTTCACTCTTAAAAAACTCCCAGTAATTTCCCAAAAGAGCTGAGCACTGTAGTTTTTAGCAGCCACATTACATAAAAAGAGTACATAGTACATTTGCTTTGGACTACTTTCAGCAGCAGATGAATATACATTTGGTGCTATAGCAAGTATTGATGGCAACAGGACAGTCTCTGTGGGATTGTCTCAAAATAAACTAGTGCCATTATTTGTGGTAGTGAAGGAACATGTCAACCTGTGCTACCATGTGACTCACTCATGTGTTTTTAAATAGTCTTTGGACAACAATGGAGCTATATGGTACAGAAGAATAAGCTAGATCAGAAATTGTACTTGTCAGTAGGATTAATTCATTGTCGGTCTTGGTTTTTCCATAGAATTTGTTGACAATAAGAAGCATACAGAATCTCGGCGGACTTTAAATGTGTGGGGATATAAAATGTGGACAGGTTTCTTGATCTGCTTCTTTTTTTTAAAAATTAAAATGTAAACAAAACAAAACAAAAAAAAAAGCTATGAGCCTTACAAATATTGTAGCTCCATAACTTCAGCAACCAGACAGACATGGTTAAGTTCGAACTTCCTCCATTCTCTCTTTTTCTTCTCCCTCCGTATGAAACCATATACAGCCTCACTGTATCTATTAAATGCTGTGTGTGTGTGTGTGTGTGCTTGCGTGCTTGCGTGCTTGCGTGCGTGCGTGCGTGCGTGCGTGTTTGTTTGTTAAGAGAGCTGGTCTTGTTCTCCTGCCAGTACTTTTTAAGAGAATCAGAGTTGTGTAAAAGGAACGAAAGGACCCTATTGAGCAAGAAGGGTGTTACAGTTAACACTGTAAGGACCGCCAACAGCGTGGGGTTTGGATTTCTGGACGCAAATATTCAAAAGAGTGTATTATTGTGACGCATGTCAAAAATAAGTTTTTGCTTATGTAATCTATGTAACTCTGAACAACAGATAGTTTTTTTTTGTATTATGATGAATACTATTTCCGATGTTTGTATTATGGTAACTGACCGAATCTTATTCATAAGGACACAAGTTACTAATAAATCTGTCAGATCTTATTTAATGTTCCACTCACCCAGTGAAGAAGCTTCCTCCTCTATTCCCGCTCCACTTTTCTTGGTTTCAGGTCCTCCTTCCCTGGAAACAACACACCAGTTGTACCTGTTAGCCATATATGTTGCACTATGTTTTGTTTTGGTTTTTTTTTCTCTCCACTCATTTGGAATCCAGCCCGCTGCCATGCATCGTTAATGGCCCACAAGCAAGACAGGAAGTTTTTTTTTTTTTTCCCGTTAATTGGTTGGATTCCAGCTGTCTGCGAGAGCGTGCTGAGCGCTGGTTGGCCGTGTGGCTGTGCAAGAGAATGACAGAGCGGGATAGGAGGAATGCAGACTGACCACTCTCCGTTCTGTTGGCTCCTTGTCCTGTGGTATCAGCCCATCAGCTGTGGCACGAATGTTTGTGTGTGTAGAGCACTGACTTAAGCATGACACAAGACAGTCACTTTTTGTTTGAACCCCTGTATGTTTTGTTGTGTTTACAGCAGGGTTTTTTGATCGGCGAGATTCCTTTAGTTTCACCCTCTTAGGCTTGTAATGAATCAAAGGTCACTAATATAAAAGTAATATACACTGACATTTCCTACAAAACCTAATATTCGGCTACGTTGGAGGATTTTTATTAATGTTTCAGAGTAGGTGTCTGTGCCTTTCTTAAGTTGGTATTTTGATCAGGTGTGTGTTTTATAAGCTAAGCTGACCCCATGGCACAGGCCCCAACCGCTTTAATTTTAAGGGATATCAGTGGGCAAGGCCAAAATTGGCAACATTGTTTGTGTGTTTCCCACATTTCTTTCTAATAGCAGACTTTTTGAAGTTTTCTTATCTTATTGATTTAAGGCATGGCCATTAAACTGTATGGGAGATAATTAGCTGAGATGCGTACGTTATTTTTCGCTTTTTCTCCCATTTGTACAGCACAGACAGACTGTTTTCTGTATACTTGCTCCTACTGAATATCCCAGTCTCCCTGTTCCAGTATGTTTCCACTAAGCACCGTTTTTAAGCCATAAGTGACTTACTTGTGCCATATTTCACTAACATACTTTTGCTCTGAGTCAAACAGTCTGTGGAGGCGGAAAACAGAATGAGGATAACTACCACACCACGTGCTGTACCTAATTGTGTAACATCTGAAACCTTGCTGCACTTTGCACATACCATCTCTGAATCGCCCTGCAGCACACACTCACTTCCACATTCATAGAGCATTGTTTACATCTGAAAATAACCTGTCACAGTCAAGGGTCGTTTTGGCTTGCTGAGGCCTTTGCTGCACTCTGCATCCGTGTGTTTATTTGTCTGTTGGAGTTTTTTGCGCCGCATGCACAGAGGCTTTTGTGCACGTGTTTTGCGTGTGCTCGGTGTGTATTTTTGCGTTATTTGCATATCTGTCACTGGTCTGTACAGGTAAAAGCGACGATGCATGCTTGCCAGTGGGTGATTACATGCAAGGGTGATTGTGCGTTTGTAGCTGTTGTGTGTGGGGATTCTCATGCTCTGACCCTGCTGCAGTCAGTTTCCCGAGGTCACTGTGTCTCCCTCCCAGACAGTCCCTTGACTGCACTGTAAATATTTAGCTTTCAAAGTGGAACGCAACACTCAAAATAGATGCAAATTATCTTGACCACTAAGCTTCTTGAATAACTGTAGTACTTTTTCTACAAGACAAAACTGTTGACAACAATATTCCTGCTTCGGTATGCCTTAATAGCTCAGGCTGCCTCTTCCACATCTTTCAATGAGACATTTGGTCTTTAATTTGTGCAGACTGGGCACTGCCAGAGCATTGGTAGTATCTCTTAACCTGGCAGTACCTCTTATTTTCTCTCTTTTCACCATTACATTGGTTTACATTCATATTTAGTCTCTTTTGAAGAAGTCTTTTTTTTTTTCTGACCACTATAATTTTCTTTCTTCCTCTGTGTTCATCCGTTAAACATAAATATCGCCTCACCCTTCTCTTCCTCTGTTTCTCCTTTTCTCTCCGTCACTCCTTTTCTCTTTCCCTATCTGGTGTAATATCCTCCAAGGTATATTTTGATATTGATATTTTATGTGACACGCTGATGCTTATTCTGACAAGCCGTGACTTTTGGCACAGTCAACACCGCTCACGTGTTGATTGGAGCATTGTGTGAATGAGATCCGGGCTGATACGTGGCGGCATTTGGTTATACACATACGGGCATTTGCACGTATACATGCACAGATTTGCCTTCTCAGACTGCACCTTGTGCTCTTACGGTGTGGGCAGCAGCAGATAACACTATCTGTGTCCCCCAGCTGCGACGGAAATAGACATTAAGAAAACGGGGACAAGAGAACAACAAACGTCAACTGATGTAGTAAAGGAGAGTGGCCGTGTGAGTACGCGTCAGCTTGCATGTACGACGAGCCTGCATGAGAGTGTGTTTGAATGTCACCACTTCCTGTGACGAACGAGGTGTTGGACACTCCAAGACCCGATGGCGAGTAGACATTCACAAACCCAAAGGTACACGCACTCTGCGTTTACTCTGCTGTCTTATCATTCAATCCATATTTGGTAGAACATTAAGAGTTAACGTTCATCTCAGCGGTTATTTGTTTAATTTTCATTAGTCATTAATGACTAGTGGTTAAATATCTAACCCTGTTCTCAAAGGAAGATCTGTCTTTCCTGATTCTGGTTTTGGTCAAACAGTACAGGTGTGTGTGTGTGTGTGTGTGTGTGTGTGTGTGTGTGTGTGTGTGTGTGTGTGTGTGTGTGTGTGTGTGTGTGTGCGTGTGTGTGTGTGTGTGCGTGCGTGTGTGTGCGTGTGTGTGTGTGTGTGTGTGTGTGTGTGTGTGTGTGTGCGTGCGCGCGCACCCTTGCTCTGCTGTTGCCCAGTAAGATCTAGTTCAAGGCTCATTTCCTAATTACAGTGCTGGCCAGAGGTAATTACAACTTTAGATTAAGAGTAGTTTCTCTTTTCTTTATGGGCTCACTGAAATGCAGCAATTTGTGGTGGCTTTCTGGGATGAGCATCCTCCCTCTCATCCATTTCTCTCTCATTCTCCATCTGTCCCTCTCACTCGATACTTCACTGGAGTCCGTTTAGGAATTTGGGGGATTTTTGGCCTTTTGAAGATTTTCCGACCAGAGTGAGAAGGTTACGATAATATCAGAGTTTCATTTAATTTCAAGCTTGAGAGGGTAGTTTATTTCGCGCCATGTTTGATTTAAAGGGTCATCTCATTCAGAAGATAGACAAACTGGTAAAATCTGACTACATTGAGTGTGTGTGTGTGTGTCTGTATGTGGATGTGGACATGGACGACAGCAGTTATTTGGGGTTTGCGCTCAAGCTGGGGCACTCCATAGCCCTCAGATCCCTTCACATGTGTGTGTATATTTATGCAAGGTTTTGAAGTGGTTCTTCTGAACGCATCATTTGGCTGCATCGGAAAGCTCTTCTTCAATTTAGCTTGGCAGGCGTATGGGCTGGGGTTTGCCTCCGCATACCACTGGGTCAGCATTGATGTGTGAGGCTGAGGCCTTTGAAGCTGGGGGTTTTATTCAAGACAGCCTCGTCGACAGAGCAGCTCCGGCTCTTGGTTTTCAACCAGGGAACGCCCCCCCCTGCTGCGCAGCACCTGAGAAGGGGCAACGCTGGAGCCGTTTATTGTGACAAGGGGAAGGATTTGTACATCTTGAATTCTCTCCCTCACTCACACAGAGTGCTTTTCTAATTGTGATGAGACCTGACTTTCACGTGGCCTTGAGAAAAACAAACACACACAAACTCACATGCACTCACTCATTCAAACTTTCTGCCCTGTCGATTCCCCTCTCTCTGCTGCCTGTGTGAGTGCCCCACTCTTGTCCTCCTGTCCTAGCTCCACCTCCCCATATTCCTCCTCTCCTCCCTTCCCAAGGCCTCCTCGCCTCAGCACCTGACTTTTAACCGTCTAATCCCTCTGATGCACAGGGTAGGATGCTTCAGACACTGCCCCTAATTGGTGTAAAACTGAGCTCTGGCGGTACGAAGCACGATGTGAAAATCCTCTGCTCTCTGCCAGTTGGGAGAAAGAGGAGCAGCAACAATTAGTGTGAATTACTATGTTGTGTTAATAAATTACTTTACAGGCACCGCAAGCTCCTGTAAAACGTCCAGCTCTTTCCGTCGTTTCTCAACACAACAAAAGGAAGAACACAACTGTCAGTCATCATCAACAGCAGATTTAGACATCAGTGCTCTTTCCCTCCCGAGCTCTTTGGCACAGATAATGAAATGCCAGCCGTGATTTTGTTTAAAAAAAAAAAAAAAAAAAAAAAAAGATAAAAGTACAGGCTGACACAATGTTGGTAACCAGATCCTGGATGGGTAGTGTGGTTTCGACATCACTGTCACAGTGGTGTGACAGCAGGCCTGTCCTTAATTGTTTAAAGTGGGTTTTATGACAGGGTTCCTTCGCCTTTCTGACCACAGACTGACGTTTAAGGGCAAGAAATATCCCGTGGGGGAGGGATAATCCACCCGGGGTGCACGTGTATCTCACTTAATGCTCAAACCAGCATGCACAATTGCACATTTTATCGTCCGAGTGTCGCCATACTCTATGCAGCAATTATGATAAGCTATGACTTTAATTTTACATCACAGGTGAAGAGATGCAGTAAAAAACTTTACCCTACTTCATCTTCCCATCTTTCTGTCTCTCTCCTTCTTCTCATTCACACCAGTCATCGTCTCAGACTTCGGTCAGTCTCTCTCTGAGCAGTGAGAAGTGTGACAGTGTCAACAAGTGACTGTACAAACACAACAGTCTGCCATATAGAGACTGAAACAGTGGAGCAGAAAGCAGCAAGCTCTATATCTTTATTGTCCGGCTCCACATATAGAAAATAACTACACCGGCACACTTCTGCATTCTTTACAATGTCAGGCTGTGCCCGCAACCGCTCTCTTGTACTGTAAGTGTTACAATCTGTGCAACATAGTAGACTTAAAGTTCCCCACATTAGTGAGGGATAATTGGCCTCCTGTGGCTGCTCTGCTGTGTCTGGTAGCCTAATATAAACCAATTACAGCCATTATATACCGTCAATGACACGGTAGCTTCTCCTGTAGCATAATGACAATCTATGAGGAAACACCTGGTGAGGAAACAAGCGGCACACCAGTGTAGGAGTTAATAGCGGGGCTATTGGAGTAGTTTACATCGGCTGTTGTGCCCCCAGGAAAGATTAGGCGATTTTCCGTGCCTGTTTATGGGGCCTTGTAAAAGATGCTAATCTGGCTGAAAGCTGGAAGGATTGTGGTCAGAAGAGCGTTCCTGCATGAATTAAGCATCTCAGGCGAATGCGAATATACATATACTTTTTTTAACCTGGTTATATATTAATCAGTGATTTTGGAGTTGGGGTCTTAGGGCCACTGGTCGTCCCTGAGGAGTTTTCCAAGCGGGTCTTTCGCATAATGAATAAAAATTAATGTCATCCAGTGTTAACACAGTGAGATGATGTCTTTAACAAGGACTGGTGTGATCACATTTCTGTGGCTATCACCCCAATAACTGCGTATAAACACTTATATGATTGTAAGGTTAAAACTAAAGTTTAAAGAACTACTTGTTTAGAGCTGCTTTTTGGATGAGATACTCAAATCATGCTCTTTCTTTAAGGATATCTCTCCGACAATCAAAGTTTATAATGGCATAATATTTGCACATTATTTGGAAATATGAGGTGGTATTATCTGGAAAGAAAGGATGCTCTGACAGTTGCTTGTCATTTTTAGATTGTGGAACAGAGAATTGGTCTAAACCTGTTGAGTCATGCCACTTTATTGGATGTTAGTTTATTGGTGGAGTAAGTCACTCAGAGATTTAATCTTTCAGGAATTTGACCCCATCGCTCATTGCTCTACTGCACACGTGCTGAACAAAACCGATGTCTCTCTAATTTCTGCGTGTACCTTTCCTCACATCTGACCCACCGGTTCATTCATCAGTCGCTGCACTGCAACGCCCTCAGCTAAAAATCAAATGATGGAGTTGTTCAACTTTAAATCCGGCTTTGGACCTTGTCCACATTTCAAAGTAAAGTATTGTATTTATAATAATAATAAAGTTATGGAATCATTTTATATCAGTAGCAGCTGTTGATGGACATCTTTAATATTGTTGCGTATCACCAATCATGCGTATGACTGAAACTGGGCCAGCAATACTGTGTGACAAAGCTAAATCATCCTTCCATTTTTTGGAGTTGCAGATTATTTAGTAGCCTAATGAATTCAAGATTTGTTTATGTTCTAAGCCATTTTGAAACCACATTAAATCAGTGCATCACTGATAATCAGACTTGGCATTGGCCCTTGTCTTCGCCCAACTTATTCCCTCAGTAGTTTTTGCTTTTACAGTGAAAAGCAGAGATGCACCAAAACTGCCAGAAAGTTGTCTGAAAAATACAAGATAGCTAATACAAGGAAGCTGTGATCCACGGTAATAGTTTGGTGACACCAATTAATACTTTGGACAATGTTACCCCCCCCTTGTCTCCAGATATGATATGGTGGAAATGAGAATCCTCTCATGACCTCATGCTGCTAACATACCAAATGCCCTGACTTTTCATTATCTGACCCCTCCGAGCGTCCCGCGCGTCGAAACCACGAAACAACCTCGCTTGTGTCCTTTTGAACTTTCTGTTGTGGGATTGTCCCCCCGTGTGGTTCCAAAAACAGCTGTCCTCTGTGGTGAACTCGGCTCGGTGCGGTCCAGACATTCGGCTCTGCCTCTGCATGCGGCGTCCCGCGGTCCAACACCAGCCCGCCTCATTTACGCCCCGACGGCTCCTTTTTTTGCGCCGCGCACACGCTGGCGTTTTTTAATGCGATCCCCCCGAAACGAGATGAACCCCCCCCTCCCCAGTTATTGTCAGTATTTGATGATCTGAGGCGTTAGCGGCGCCCACACAGCCAGCAAAACCTCTAACATCAGATAAGTCAGCTGAGCGCTCATGTTGATTTGCAGTTTAACTCCGGGAGAGACAGCTGTATTTTACAGGGATGTTCGAGGCATTGACAGAAAATCTAAAGACGTCTTATCGTTGCAGTAACACTTGGCTTTAAAAGCATCAAAACGTTTTGGGGTTTTTTTTGGTTTATTTTATTAATTTACTTATTTTTGTAATTTTAGCAACTTAAGACTGAGCCGAACAGAAACACAGTGAGTTTCTGTCGGATTGTCCTAGTGGGTTTTCGTCAAGGGAGTTGTCACACAGGGACAAAAAAACAAACACAACTTTTACTTTTACTTTTAACACCGGTGGTGGTTGCCTTTATATTTTAAAAGAGGCAGAAACCCGGCGAAGTGTTTTGATTTTGAACCTGGGAAAAAAATGATTCTGCCTGTTAGTGTATTCAGATCCTCCTGAAGCAAAAATCGCACTCAACCTGACCGCATTTGTCAACATAAGTCTCTCTACGCCCCCTTTTTTTTTTAAATCCTTTTCCAACTGTTAGAACCCGAAAACGAGTGAAATTTTTATCCCTTTTTTTTTTTTTTGGTTAGTCAAAGCAGGAGTCTCTTACCCTGAACTTCGAAGAAGTGAAGTCGGGAGCACAGTCGCGCTTGTGTCTTTATCCAAGCGGAGCAGTTCACCGATATAACTCCAGACCTTGTAGTTTTCCGAATACGCTCTTTAAAAAAAAAAAAAAAACCCTAAAAAAGCCTCTGTGTAGCCTGACTACAAAACTCGCACGGTCTTCCTCAAACCCTCGCAGAGGTACGCCAACCTCCTCGTCAAGGAATGCGCTCAAGTGCTTACTCCCTGGACAAAAAGCGCTTTATTGGCGAGCACACAGGGGAGAGCTGAAGCGGAGGGGTGGGAGGGGCGAGGCGCGGCGAGGCGAGGCGAGGCGAGGCGCACGGCGGCAGGGCGCACTCCGGCACTGGCCGGAGAGCGGCACGCAGCTCACCTTGCAGCTGGGCTGAGGGGGCCGGCGGAGAGAGATTCCAGCCTCCGCTCGGCTCGCCGTGTCTCAATGCCTACCCGCACGACCTGTTTTAGGGCAGGAGGCATTACTGGTTTCACTATTTACTTTACAGAGAGGATAGCTGCATGTCATATGGATGACTGTTTCCTAATGGCTCCCTTGCTCTGCTTTTTCAAGTATGCATTTCACTCAGTTCCCCCGCAGAAAAATTGAGCAAGTGACAAAGCTTCAGCATTATGTTTAGGGACACTTTCAAAGGGCTAATACTTGGACCAGATCACGCCAAATCATACTGGCTGGTCAGAGAACATACCTTTTAAACAAAAATACACGATCCAGTAAACATGTCAGATAGTAATAAATTATAATAAATGAAAAAGTAGATGCTACGAAAGTAGTTTCTTCTTTTTTGTTATCAGTATCTATAAGTTTATGAAGGAACCTTACTTCCTCACACACCTTATCTGTCCACTTAGGGGCTGTCAGTTGTCTCAAAAGTGTGCGTGCAGTGTGCATTAGCACGTGTGGTTGCTTCATTCGCAGAGCGTTCTTCAAGCTGAGAAAGCTTGACGAATACTTCCAAACACCGGTGACAAGCTACCCGTCAGCAGCTGGGAGCCTATTTCAATGTCAGCCAGTCCCAACAAGGTACAGTAAGGTGATAGCTCTCAGGAACTGCGTCACCTCTGAAGTGTACTTCTGGCCACATGTCGCAGAATCAAGCAGAACCCTGAAGCCTCTTGTGTGCAGTGCTTTTATATTTGTATTTGTTTGACCTACAGGTTCCCGCAGAGCTTCTGTTTTCTCCACATGTTGACAAGAAATTGTGAAAATAATTGGAACCAGGCCAAATTTCTCCTTGTGGTGATGTCTTTCTCGCTCATGCTAAAGGCATAGAGACTCCAACAAGAAAAATATTCAACAAACAGACCTCTTTCTGGCCCCGAGGCCATCGCGCGTGTCTTCTGAAACCACCCCCACCCTCTGTATCCTCTGAACAAGGGAAACTTTAGTTCCACTTGTCGAGCCATGCTTATGTATTTTGTACAGTTTACTTTTTGATATCAGTCCTCGCACAGTCTATGGCTCATGCCTTTCTCCTGCTCGCTCTCCTTCTGTTCCTACTGTACGAGTTATTACTCATGTAACACACACACACACACACACACACACACACACACACACACACACACACACACACACACACACACACACACAGTACCATCTGCAAGGCATTACAGCAAATTGCAGGAATAGAGGAATGATTTCACGCATGCCCCACAGGGTCCAGATGTAGCTCCTCAGTCGTAGCCACAACTCGTAACTCGTGCTCTTGTCTGTCTCTGTTTCTCCCCCTCATTCACTCACTCATTCTGCTTCCCTTCGTCATTCACTCGCTCACTCTCTACCTAAATATACATGAACTTCTGTGTCCAAGCTCCAACACCAGTGCTGAGGTTGTCCAGGTATGCTGGGGTTGAATTATTTGTCTTAGTCATTCAGCTTGTGTGTGTTAGATGGTGAGGAGTACCAGCATCTCCAAGAGCTCACGTACTCAGACTCACCTCTAGACTGGCGACCATCTGTTAATTATTCTGCAGAAGGTTGTTTGTTGCTTTAGTTTCACAACCGACTGCTGAGCAAAATTTCTCAAATTAAAAATCAACAAGAACTGAAAGTTGCCATAACTAGTTGTCACATTTAAATAAATAGATAGATAAGGAAATACAGTGTAAAATACAGTGTTGCAATGCCAATGATACATCCGAGGCAATTTGGTGGTTCAGTATCTTGCCCAAGAACACTTCGAAATGCGGACAGGAGGAACCGGGGATCGAACCGACTCATCCGGGGATTGAACCACCGACCTTCTGGTTAGTGGACGACCCGCTCTACCTCCTGAGTCAATACATTTTTCACCAAACATCGCCAGCATTTCTATTATTACTTTTTCCATCATTTTATTAATTGATTTAACTGTTATTTTAAGTTTTTCTCCTCATTTACTGGTTTAAATGCTACTACAAAACCATCTCCAAACTTTTCATTTGTAAATTTGATTTCATCTTTTTGGCCCGAAACAGTCAAATTAATAAATATTTAAAGACATTTATCAGAATCGGTCTAAAAAACCTGCCGTGTGTAAATCTGTGTAGTTGTAGAATGTAAAGTCCCCCTCAAGTTGTTATTGTCCCCAAGTTTCCCCGAAGCAATACTGAGGACATGACCTGGGTGTCCTCAGTGAAAGCAGTTATACAAGCCTTGTGGTGTTGATTCTGAATAGATTTGTTATTCACCAAAATTAAGGAGTGCCTGAGAATCCACATTTCCACTTACAGTTTATTACTGTATAAAACTTTATATCATTTGAGGCTTTAAAATGACAAAAAAATGCATTTTTCCCTGACTTACAGTATTTAAAGTAGATTCTCAGCAGCATGTATAATGAAACTAAGCGACTTCATAACAACAAACAGATGTGGTAGATGAGTGAGATAGAGATATCATCTCATCTTATCACACACAGCGCTGGATTGTTCAACAGATTTTGAAGAAAATGCCTGGAAAAGTGTTCCCCTCACCACGTGTATTGGAATGACAGTATTTTATCCAACTAATCAACATAAAACAATGTACATTGTTACACCCCTACTCATCAAGTTTCTACCTCATTTGAAGTCGCGTCGACTCTGTTCTGCGGTTAAATGTCCACAACAGGAAACCCTTAGTATAGTCTGTTCCAATAGTCGTACATTACAGGATAGTCAGTGGTGTAAATCACAGTCTAGTGGCTGCAACAGCATTACAGCATGTGCCGTCAGCACGTTGGGCTCCTAATCGCCCTGGCTCACTAAAAGATGGCGAAGCAGCATACGGCCCCGCTCCCCAACGCTGCCCAGGGGAACCAGTAAAACACTGTTTTGCGACCAAGCCAACAGCAGCCTGCTGACAGTTTAAAGCTAGAGGCACTTAGCCACACAGGCCCACTGGCTTTTTGGGAGGTGACAGGGATTTCTTCTTCTTGCCAGTTTTTGTCAGTTTTCATAGAAATAATTCTCTACACTCTAACTTGTACTCTCACATTTTGTCTTCATCTTTCCGATTTCATTTCCTTCACTCATGCAAATTTGTTGCGTTTGTGTGCAAACTCGTGCTGAAGTATTTCATCTGCCAGATTTTCATCACTTTCTCTTTCTCCACTCTATTTAGGCTCTAATCCCCTTTGTTTTTTGGCTGCTTCTCTCACATTTGCTTCATAATTTCTGACTTTACTTCCCTCCATTACATATATTTATTTTCGAGCTGTTGCTCAACTTTATTTTCAGTTCAGTTTTGCCCAACATTTATGGGCCTTGTATACATCACTGTAGATCTTACCTGACATATGATTTATTGTTTGGAATCATACTATTGTGAGGTAGACAACATGATAAAAATAACAAGTCAGAGTGGCGGTATGATCATAAAATGAAAATTATTGTGAAGAATCTTGTGTATTAGGTAATATTTTCACTCCAGGCAGGGATAGAAAGTCTTATATTTGTGGCTGACAAAATCAGTGATGGATTGGTTTTTATCTCCCAGTCCACACAGTAACAAAGAGCTTATCAGAAAGGCTAAACAGACTAAACTGTCTTTGGCCTTCCTCCTAAAACTGTTTTCACAGTGCGCTTATACATACATTAGTAGAACCTTGGTAGAACCTTCTTCCTATCTATTGCACTTTGTCCAGCTTTGTATATATATTTTTTTTGTATTACCAATTATATTTTTATATCACATCAGTTAGAAGGAATGTACTCAGCAGCAGCAATTTGTTCTTTTTTGATTTTGGGATCAGCTTGTTTTGGATGTGCAACACTGGCTCATTTCTTGTGGTAAATTACCAACTTCAAACTTTTTTCCCTTGATTTTTGTGTTCCTAAACATTTTTGCTTTAAACTCAATCATTACTTTAGTGTACACCAACTATGTTATACGGTATTAGGCAAATATGTTAAGCTTGTTATACAGTAAATATACCATGTTCTGTAAGTCGTCCTTCACCCTGTGACCATTCAACACATTACCTTCTTGCGAAGGAGACACCCATTAATGGGACAACATGGACCACCACGAAGACACAACTACGGTGTATTCATACTTACAAGGTCACATCCTCCATAATGATGTCTACGTATGTATCTATTCAGAAACACAAGCATGTGCCTTGGTGTGAGGTTCACGTGTTTTGTTGTAGATAACATGCCTGTGGGTTTTTACTTTTCGAAAAGTAGGAGCTGGGGAGTTCAGCAAACAACAAACAAGGAAAGTGTCCCTGCAGGAGAGATAGGAATAGAGTCAGTGAGAATGAGAACAAATTTAGGAGAGCAGTTCACCACAAAATAACATTTCACTTAGTCAGTTACTCCCCACATTGTCAGTTGAAACAACAAACATGCCTTCTTTTGAAGAAGACTAGGTCAAAACCTAGTATGTGCTGTGCTGTGATTTCCGCTATATTTAATTCTAAAATGATCACTCAGAGAGAAAGTTAGAAGTCAATCACGTCTGTTTCAGCTGCTGTGTGTCAGTTGAATGAGACCCATAGAGAGGTGTGCCTGCAGAGAATAAGCCCAACCTCGTGCTTGTGCGACAAAACTGGCAACTCTCCTCTACAGAAAGTAGCAAAGGTTTGTCCAAAAAGTTGCTATATTTGTCACTACGTCCTTTTTTGAAAAAAAAAATCATTAAAAGGGTCTGAAAAGTCGATCAATCTAGGGACAAAGGACCTAAATCGGCAACGCTCTAACTACTTGTAAATGCTCCCCCCCCTCGAGGATTTAATAGAAACTGGTCGTGCTTGTGGGAAACTCCACCACTCGGTTGGCTGACCAGTGGTGTCACTTCATTACTCAGTCACTCACTCAGTGTCGGATATTCGCGTTTATAGTTCCGGCCCCGCTGTTGCAGTCCGGCCAAAAATTTAAGTTAGCAGGATGATCTTTTTACAACTCAAAAAGAATACAGTGTCCATCAAATTTCTGAAAGCAGCTTGTTCAGCATATTTTGCAGCCAAACAAGGCCACTTTTTACCCAAAATATTTGTCATAATGTCCTAATTTTTCCTCAGTGACAAAGCCCTGGTCATGCAGATTGGAAGAAGACCAAAGTACAAAATAGTTACCGCATGAATTGAATGGGGAAATATCATTGACATTTCTTTTGCTTTTTCTGGGACCTACACTTAAGAAAAGGTTGAGAAAAACTAAATTATTAGTCCGACAGAACTAGGCTGAGTTGGAAGTTTGGGGACAGAAGTTTTAGAGGAGGAGTAAGAGATTCTGGAGAAAGACTGCTGATATTTGAACTTAGCAGCAAATACAACCCTCCCTTCAGTGCTCCTTCAAAAGCTCCGTCCCCCAAATTTATGGACGTGCATTGCCAAGGCAACAACACTAACAACTGGGTTAGCTGACCAAAAGAAAAACATGGCAGAATCCAGAGTGACCTACAAACCATGGAAGTGGATACTCTTTCTAATAGCTGAAGCAAAACAAACATAATATAAAATGTCATCAAACAAATGACGTGCACACAAACACAGCATCCAAAACACAATGGAGTAAAAACTAGCGAGATTTAGTTGTTCAGATAGTTTTTACAAAAGTACAGTGACAGAACAGAGCACAGAACAGGTTTGTAGCTAAGCTATCAAGGAAGGTAACGTTACCTGGCATAGCATTTCGAGTTACGCATCAATCCAAATAATCCCACAGTGCTAGCAAACTATTTAGGTCTTCGTGGATATAAAACCCTTCGCATGTTTACGGACAAATACCATGATATAGAGCAAACAAGGAGACAGTAATGTAACTAACGTTAGCTAGGTTTTGGGATATTGAACTATCACCACAGTTGCTGCTGTGAAGCTAACATGCAGAGAGGACCAAACAGTTTCCCGGAGCCAGCACCCAGGCTCCAGACAGCAATATTCACAACTCTCCTGCTTCTATGGCTAACATCACACCAACACCATATCTTGGCAAACTAGAAAGTAGTAAGTTGAATGTCTGTGGGCAAATAATTTAATGTTACAGGACACACAAATGTGACACAGGTATCTGTTTGCTAACTAACCAGTGGGGATAGCTATTATAAACAATTGCAAACGGGGCAAAACATTACTGACCCACTGTCTCTGTGAAACAGAAAAACTAATGTCGTACACACCTGTCATCCGTCTTCATGCCTTTCAACTCTCTGAGGTCTCTCCGCCGTTGGTGGAGTTCAGCATGTTAGCGCGTGCCAGATTTACTATCAACGCACACACAGAACAGACACCCAGTGGACTGTGAGGAGAAATTTGCTGAATCTGACAAAAAGGGTATGGATTAGAATCGCTGACTACAGTATGCCTTTAAGGGACTGTTCCTTTAACATTATTTTATTACACGAGTGGTATTGGAATGAACAGAGTTAGTCATATTTTGCAGTATTCAGCACACAGTACAATTACTGAGCACAAACATAGAGGGAGAGGGTGGGGGCTGTGTTGGGAATCATGCCGGACTTTCTCATTGGGACAGCCTGGGAAAGATTGTTCTGGGTTATTTTCTGATGGAGCCCCAACTCGACCCCTGCTCATTATTCTCCTAGCCTCTCTCTGTCCTATAGAGGCTGAGGTGAGCATGTCCTTGTGTGAGTGTGTTTAGTATATCTGCATATGTATTGGCATCTTTTTTCATGTGTGTTTTGTGCCGATGCATGCCACCCCCCCCCCTCTGTCCACAAGACCGTGTCCTCTCGTCACACGTAAATGTGCTCTGACGGCAGTATGTGTGGGCAGCCGTGAGACACAACCAGGCCGCCCTCATGAGTTCTGGCCGGCATTTCTTCCCACAGCTAATCAGCACCCGGTAGCTAGGAAAAACGTCCGTGGGAAGGAGTGCCATGCGGAGGGGAGAAGGAACCTGGGAAGGGAGAGGGAGAAACTAGGAACACGCACGGATAATTAGTGGCTGCTATAGGAACGTGAATGTGACTGAGAGAGAGAGAGAGAGAGAGAGAGAGGAGTAATGAGCGTACTCGAAGCAGAAGTTGTCAATGTCTCTGTGAGGACAAACATATAATGCTATAATCAAATGCAATGCATCAAATAAAGGTGAAATGTTGACTCTTCCCACCTGCTGTCTCTTGCCAGCTTTACCCATAATAAGTCAATCTGTTGCTCATAAAGCTGTCTCCTGTAGAGGAACCTTTGATATATAACACCATTACAGCAAGTGCACACTTTATAATCTTGTTTACATAGTTCATGTTTGGTTAATTGGACTCAAGTTTTAGATCGGGAAGAGCCCGGGGTGTTCACCCAAAATATAATTTTGTCCTTTCTCACCATTCATCTGTCAGAGGCTGGGTTAGACGGGCTGTGTTAACGAACCCTGCTTTGGGAACAGAGACAGGATGTAATGATTTTTTTTTTTTTTTTTAAATTCAGGCTCCTGTTTGTCGTCTGTTTATTGTTTTGTTCTGTTTGTTTTTGCTTTTTTTTTAATTATAATTATGATTTAAGGGTCTTTGTCAATTCCCTGTGGCCCTGTCTTGGCATTGTGTCTTCATTGGAGTAAGCTGAGTGCGTCATGTGAGCTGGTTATGGCACTCAACACAAAGACCTCAAGAATCTGTACACTAAACTTTTAGTTATTGCAGGAGCTGTTTGTTTCATGCAGAGAAGGGCAAGACGGCGAACACACAGAGACCTTGAGAGGTCGGCCTATAGTTCACTTTGAGGTTTACTAGTCTGTTGACTCTGTGCACGATGGCACTCCTCATTAAGGAGAGAGACAGAGACAGAGACAGACAGCACAGCTGGGCCGTGCATGCCACAGAACTGGACAACCCATTAGTGCACATTTTATTGTTGCAAGGATGAAAATCCATCATGAAAACAATCCTGGTTTTACCAACTTATATTATCGAGCTGATTGAGAACATGTTTCCCTTAGCAACTAGCCGTTTAGCCTTCAGAGTCTTTTAAACTAGACACGTGGGTGCTGTGTCAGCTGTGGTTTCCTGCATTTGTGGAAAGAACAGTTCTATATCTGGTTATCCGTCCTATCTTGAGCTAAAAGTGAGGGATTTCTGCTTATCGCTGTGGCTCTGATAAGAGAGATAGAAGAGGAGAGAGTGCAGAGAGGCCTGAAGGATAAGGGGTGAAATCCAAGGGGAAGAGGTTGGGTCGCAGGAGCGTGGAAGTGACCCCCCCATCCCTCGCTTACTCAGGGGCTCATCCAGAAGTGCCATTTTCCCATGATCGTCATTAACCGAGGTGAAACACAGTGAGAGGTTTTTTGTTTTGTTTTGTTTTGTTTTGTTTTTGGCTTTTTTGCATTTGGTCTTCCTTTCTTGTGTATTCTTCCATTCTTTGATTTTTTTTTTTTTTTCAAAGTTTTATCTTAATGTTAAAGTCACCTCCACTCTAAAATGTGTTTTAGTTGTTGTTAATTCACTTGGATGTTTGAGCTTGAATGATGTACTGTATGTGCAGTTTGACATTAGAAGGCTTTTTTCACATTCATGTGCTGAAGGTGGAAAAGTTTCCCTGTATTCATCTTAAGCAGCAGTTAAATTTTTGAAGAGAAAATATTAACTTATTCAAAGATTCTGAAATGTTTCAATGAAAGAAAAAGAGTAGATGGAATTTGTACATTTTTATCCTGGGGACTTTTTTGTGGAAAAATCATCCAACAGACACAAATAATTATTCAAAGCAGAAAAATTTCAAATATCCTAAAACATTTGTGGAGGGGGTGTTTAAAAAAAAAAAAAAAAAAACCTGCAGCAGAGATTAGTTGGTATTATACATCAGGTTTCCACCTTGCCTCCTAAATCTCAGCAATGTGCACCATGCAATCTGATTTATTTATCCAACTTTTGTCATGATTTTAAAAGGGAAAAGAAAAAACACGTAAATGTATCCTCAAGATACAAATGTAAAAGGAATGGTCACGCAAACTTCTCCAAAGGACCCTAGTTCGTGTTTGCCCACGTGCAGCCCAGAGAAGCATGTTTCAGCCTTTACTCATGAAGAGAACAACCCTCTCTTTTCTTCATCCCTCTTCCTCCATTTCCTCCTTTCACTCCTCTGCCGCCCTGTGCTCCCCCCTGCTCCCTACCTCTCAGTCTTATTCTCACCCTGCAGTCTGGTATGTCAGGTATTGGGTAACAGCAACATGCCTGTGGTTTAGTGCAGGAAGCAAAGTGACTGCAGCTCAGCTACAGTGTGTTCACTATGACTGCACTGCTGCATTGGTGCTATGACAGAAACTCTATCAGAGGGATGAGAGCAGTTAAACGGCACAGGTCACATCAGGTCAGCCCGTTGCTTTTGAGATGGATCATTTGCATATTAAAATTTGGTCAGTCCCCCCTGCCTTATCAGCCAGCCAGTCACATGATGTGGTGGGAGCGTGCCACCCTGTGTGCAGGCACGACGGCACAAAGAAACATTTTTTAAAAAACTGTAAAATGTATTAACAAAAAATCATAAATCTGCTTGCAAGTCTTTCTTTTATACATGCGTAGTTTCACTACCGCCTGTAGCCCGTCAGCTTTATCTTCACCATTTTCAGTCACACGCACACACACAGTATTGCAGGTATTCTCTTTTACAGTCATTTTGTCCTCTGGCACTGTGTTATTTTCTGTCATTCATACTATAGAAAAACTCTTTTCAAACGTTTTGTGCAAAATGTTTCTTATCCCACCGTCCCTTGTTGCCTATCATGCAAACTGTGTGGTCTTGCCTTGATGCACTGTTTCCAAACTACTGTGGCGCCATTCCTGCCCATATTCATTATAAATTTATTTCTTCTCATTCTGTGTCTCTGTGTTGTGTGTTATTTTATGATGATAACATGCCTCTGTCTAAAGCCCTTTTGGGTTCTGCCAGGCAATCATTGAGTGATGTGGCTCCGAAATGACCAGAGCCTGGTTAAATAAAGGAGGTTAAATAAAAACAAACACACATGATGACAGATAACAAGCCTGACTTCAGCTGTGACACACAGCGCCAATAAAGGTAACAAGAAGAAATGGATGTGGAGGGCTTGACATCAAAGAGAGGTCAAATAGAAGATGATTAAATGAAAAGAAAGAGCAATGGAGAGACATTTTTTTAATATTGTTATCATTTTTAGAAGTGTCCTAGACTTTTTTTTTTTTTTTTTTTTTTTTCATCTTGTGACCATCAGGCCTCCTCCGTGTTTGAAAGGCTGAGGCTCATCTGAATGTAATCCAATACAACATGAGCGCCACTTGGTTTTACCCGCCAGAGGAATACACATCTGCTGTGTTAACAAATTGCTTAAAGCTGCCTTGTCATGCCGCGGTGGAAGGATCCAGGCTGAGGCTGGATGTGGGCTTGTAAACGTCTGATCAGCACTGCTTTTTGTTAAGACATGGTGGCTACATAGACGACATTAGAAGTGTTCATCCTCACATCTCCTTTTGTCATGTGCATAGTTTTCTACTTCCCTTTTGACCATAACTACTTGTGTTTACGATGTAAAGTTTATACACTTGAAATGTTTCAGGGCTGTTGGCATTGTATGACTGGAATACTGAACTGTGCATTAGCAATGGTTACTCTGTATGGGTGGTCACAAAGCCTGGTTTCTCTCTTGACCAAGATACAGACAGAGATGGTGGAAAATGTGTGTGTCTGTGTGCGTGCGTGCGTGCGTGCGTGCGTGCGTGCGTGCGTGTGGGTGTGTGTGTTAGGGGGTTGCTGGAAAGATGGGGCAGTAATAGGAGTCAATCTGGTCGTACCAGTTGCAGCTCATTCACCATTTCTTACTTTCTCTTTCTCTCATTTCTGTCAAGTAACTCTCCCAGATGTAGCATGATAGAGCTCAAAGCATTCTTGTAAGGACAATAACACACACACACTTATGAGGTCACGCATAACTGTTGTGATTTACTATACAAATGTGATAGTGATCTTATCTCTCACTTCTCTCTGTCTCGCTTAGTTTCTCTCTTTTTTTCCTCCTCTCAGTCTTTAACTGTCTCTCTTGTAGTAAATCCGCTCTGTTCTGTGGTTTTTATTGGTTTTCACTGTAGAAATCCCTGCTTCGGTCATTAAAGCAGATGATTTAGTGTGGGTGTGTTGGACAAACAAACAGTAAAGCACAGGCTTTCGTGCAGAGTCAGTCCAACCAGGACAAAGGGGGAAAGGTAGGGCCGAGGCCTGGGGCCACAGCGAGGCTGAGGGTACAGTGCTGATATACTTTTAAAATTGTTAAGCCTATAGCATGCTCTGTGGGAAAAGAATAGTGTACACTTTATTTCATGTAATACTAAAGTTGCAGTTGATTTTCATGTCTTTACATGAACAACTTTATCAGCCATACAAGTCATACCAAACCTTGTGTGTGATTTTTCAAAAGATCATAGTTATCACTCCGAAAACAATCCTTTTTTTGTGTTTCCAAATGTTGGCCTTTTGGAGTTACAAGATTTTCATCCCACAGGAGTGGAATTTGTGCTTTTGAGATATCAGTGTGTCAGTGGAGGGGATGAGAGTGATAAAGTGTCATTTTCGATGGACCAGAAAGAGCAAGTATGGACACATACACAGTAACTGCAGCCAACAAGGGGTGTGTGTGTGTGTGTGTGTGTGTGTGTGTGTGTGTGTGTGTGTGTGTGTGTGTGTGTGTGTGTGTGTGTGTGTGTGTGTGTGTGTGTGTGTGTGTGTGTGTGTGTGTGTGTGTGTGTTTGTGTGTGTGTTTGTGTGTGTGTTTGTGTCACAGAGAGATGAGTCAGATCCCCAGTCGCATGGTACCAGAGACAGAGACACAGCGGCACTGATAAACTCTGTTAACTGACTCCGATAAAGCAGAACTGGAAGACACCATGGAGTCAAAACATGTGCGAATGACGATCGATGAAAGGCGCTCTGTTGAATGCCTCAAGAATGTTTTTTGTAGCTCTAGTCGAGCAGGAATGGGGAAAAAAGAAGGTTTGAAGAAGTTGTTTTAGGGTTTATATTTCTCCCTTTATTTTTCTCATTCCCTCTCCTGACTCGACCCTCTCACTCATTTGCACACACGTACTCAGGCTTGAAGGAAAACAAATATTAAACAGTAATGTTTTGTGTCTATAAATTACTGGGTTTTATGGTTCTAGCCTTTCCAATAATTCTGTCTTGGCTGTCCATGAAGGAAAGTCTCCTGCACACACAGGCACACACACACATATACAGTCATACACAGTAGGGCGAGTATGTACTGACTGGTTTGTTCATCCAGTTTGAGCTTTCATACGAGGTCAAGCAGTGCTATCATCCGAGGGAACTTTGGCTCAGGGTTTTGAGCGACATTTGCCAAAAACATCCATCAATAAACGTCCAGGTCATGTGATTTTTACAGTTCCCTTGTGGCATCGGTTGGGTTGTTGCTCTTTAGCAGGCAAGTGTCTGTTTAGCTGGACAGGATTTTAACAGGGCAGTAAGTCATTCATCAAGCCTGTTATTGGTAGATTGTGTTTTTAAAGTAGATTTTATTGAGTGGCTCAGTGTGTGCAGGGAAGATAAGCAACAGTTTGGACTTGTGGTTTTTTCCACATTAGGAAAAATAGATTGGAGTACACCTTAGACTGACGTTGTCTCCAATTTGTTCCTTAAAACAAATCAATGCAGTGTGGAATGATTGACCGACTAGAGCCAAGTCGAGGCTGAACTTACAGTATGATTATAACTTTCAAGTTATGCCTCTGGTGTGCAGAATAATTGCCGTACAAGACATCATGTCCGTGCCTGATTTAGAGCATGGCATTTCTATTTTGTGGTTTAGTCGCTGAATTGAAGTGGATTTAAACGGAATACTTTAGGCAAGATACTGATACAGATTATGTTCAATTCAAATTTCCGAAAATTGCTACATCTGCTGATATGTGTCATGTCATCAATAATGTCTTTTTCCATGAGTTTGGTTACAGGTTTATCCATTCCACATTGGTTTAATTTTACATTCAGATTTATTATTGGGATTTTCCTACCCTGGCTTCTGTTGTTCTCTAAAAAGACATGTATTCCTTAGATTGTTATTAGTACTGTCCTACATTTGTGAGAGAGAGAGACTTTAATGGGACTGCTAATGACACAAATTAACGGAAGATACAGACAGGTATTTGTTAATAAAAGGGAATAACTGAATGGAAAGCTTAGAAATGATTTGCTCCTCTATTTTAACATGCACACGAACCCAGGCTTGTATGCAAGGCAAAAGTCATGCAAAGAGAGGGAGGTTTTTGGGGCCTCTATTTTGCCAAAAGCATGTTCCTTCAGACAATTTGTGTGCTGTCAAACAAGAGAAGCTTCCAGACTTTCGGGACTTTTCAGTGTAGTTTTTGCAGAATTCATCTTCCGCCTTATTGGCAGAGATTTTGCTGATGACAGTACATCTGTGAAGTATCAATACTGGCTGACAATCCATCAACTTCCAGTTGAGAGTGAAAAACAGTTCACTCTTCCCTCACTTCCTCTTCAACATGTGTACCTCTGTCCGTCTTTAGCATTTGAAATGCAACCATGACGAGAACTGGACTCTCCTCAGGTGACCTAACATCAGGGAGGGTTGTTGCGGTCACGACCCTCACCCCTTCTCTGTCTGTCCTCTGTGCCATCACTTCCCCTCTCCTCTACTGTCCTCTGAGGCAGTCGTGGCCGCTGATCGGTTCCCAGGACCCCGCGGACAGGTCATTTAATGGTCATCTAGCCCCGGCCCTTGATGCTGAACCCCAGGGTTAATGCGGAACACATCTCTTCCGGGGCTCCACAGATGACAACAAGCAGCCACCGGCACCTCAGAGATAAAGGCACACACCTCAGACATCACGGGTGCAAACACAAACTTAGACACATGCCAGTGTTAGAAAGACACATGCTATTTACTTCTTTCAGCAACCTCAAAGCTGATTTACTTTTATCATGTGCATTTTAAAAATGTATGTTTTCTATCACTGCTTTCACACCTTTACCTCCCCTTCGGTCTATATACCCTGACAACCTCATCCACATCTTACAACAACCCCAACCCCACGCGTGTCCACCCTCGAGCCCTCCCCGTCCACAGAGCAGTGGTGCACGTAAAGAGTCTGAGGTATCCTGCCAACTTTATGACCAGTGTCCTGGCTGCTTTATGGCTCAGCCAGTCTGGACCAGATTACCACACATTTATAGGTCTGCCTGAGTGTTTTTGAGTGTGTGAGTGTACATGAGTGTGTGTCATTGTGGAGATGAGCCTCTAATTTCTCTTATTCATCGAAGACAAGTACAACCACACGTGTGTAATTATCTGCTCAGCAAGTTGAAGGTCTGGTTTTCTCTCTCTCTGTCTCCCCTTGTAAAAATAAAGAGTAGGGTTTTCATTTTTGTGTCACCATTATGCAAAACAGATGCACTGTCCAACATGTGGTCACACGGCACTGTTTGTTAAGTGTCTATTATATTGTAAGGGGTTGTTTTTCTACACATACTTGATATTTTGCAAAGATGTGATATGCAGGCTCATTGTTTTCCCCTGCACAGAGGGATTTACTGAGCGATGTGCAGCGCTGATTGGGGCTTCATGTGTCCGTGTGAGCTGGAGCTGTACTGACAACAAGTTAGAATGGCAATGAAGCATCATTCTGTTTCTTGAGGACAGGGAGGAAATTGATGTCCAAGCTGTTGCATTTTTTCCGTTTGGCAAATTTGCATGTGGTCGTATCTGGAACTGGGAGTGTGTGGGTGTCAGAGGGGTCACTGCGGACCTGTTGACATGGGACTCAGTCAGTTTAATTAAATCCTGAGCATGCGTACATGCACATTCCCCTACATTACTTGGGTGTGTGTGTGCCGGTTGCCAGGGGCCAGAGGATGGGGCCCAGGGAAATGAGGAGAGAGGGGAGAGCAGCCGCTTGGCAGCCCATCTGAGAGCCTCATCACTGGGGTTCAGACACGGCCACAGCTGGCCCCTCCACCAACAATCCTGGCTTTTCTTCCCCTCTCAGGAACGCAGCGCGTCAACTCTAATTCCCTTCTAATGAACTGGTCACCGAAGGTAGCAAGGCAGGCCCAGTGCGCTTATTAAACACACACACACACACTGGAAACAAAACACACACACACTCAGTGGAGAAAGTATATTGCACTTTAGTACATTTCAGTGCTCAGCAGGGCGACTGTGCAGCTTGACTCAAATGCCAGCTGAGGATCCTTGAACTCATAATTTATGACTTAAAAGCTGCATTCATTACCACCCAAGGCAGAGATGTTTTTTAGCCTTTAAGGCCATATAAGAAGAATGTACAGCGTCCTAAATGTGTGCATTTTTCTTTGTCATTTCACTTAAGCCACAGAGCTAAAAATCAGTTTTTCTGAAAGACGTTTAATACGATTTACAACTTTTCTGAAGGGATTTTGAAACTCCTCAAGGGCTCTTTTAACCATCAGGATCAAAAATGTTCTGTCTGATTTACACTAAAAAAGACTTTTAAAATGTTTTCCATGTTGCAGTTCTATTTCCTAATCCAAACAAAGCCGGTAGCTGGAAACGACATACCTCCTTGCTCAATTTGTAAAGTGTGAACAAAGATTTTTTTTAAAGAATTAACATTTATATTTGTCTATGTTAATGTAACTTTTCATTGTTTTATATTTTCTTACACAGCAGCATGTTATTATTTTTTCTTGTGTCATAAAAACTGAGCAAGGACATATACTGTATCTTTTCTGGCTATATGGACTTGAAAATGCAGTTGCAATTTGGGACACAGGTTAAATATCTTTTCTAGTGAATTTAAAAAAAAAAAAAGCAGTACAAGTTTTTGTGGGTTTCTCAAAAAATTCTCAGAGATTTATCTTGCAGAATAACAGATTCTCAGCTCAGTTACTTGAATGAGAGGACAATACATGAAAGGTTCAAATGGTGCTAATAACAATCAAGATGTTATTCTGTTCCCTTTCTTATTTCCAAAAACAAACAAGAAATATAACTGTTGAGTCAGGTGGCAGATGATCAGGGCTGATCTTCTGTCATGGGAATGAAATTAATTTGAACTGTGAGGACAGTCAGGTTTATTTGAGTTTAAGACCAGTATAGCTGTGATTTTGTGTTCAATCCCTGTGAGCTGAGGCCATCAATAGGAAGCTGCCCTCGCATTGACCCTGTGGTTTGGCTTCTGTGGTGCAGCCTTTGGAGCTCTGATGCTGATAATGGAAACATTTATACACATTTAGACGGCAGAAGCACTGAGGGTTGATTGCTTTTCGAACTTGTCAGTTTACAAAGGTGACAAAGTTCATTGGCTATGATATATGGTTTATTTACTTGCTATTGGCACACGTTCGTCATTTTTGGCAGATTATGATGCTTCAGATTTTGAAAGGACTGCTACTGCCAAACCATTCAGTGGCTGTTTAGTGGATCTTTTCCGTGATCTTCTGAAATTCTAACTTGCACGTCTCCTACGGAAAGGATTTCTCTTTTTATATTTCACATACTTACAGAACACCAGAAACCAACCCAGGATTTACCATCCAGGAGACGGTTTTGCATCTCCAGTGTTGTTTCATTATGAATCCCAGTTAATCACCAGTGGATTATTCCGCACCAGTCATTCCATTGTTGGGGAAATGTGAACACCCATGGGCCTGCAGCGTAAGTGTGCTTAAAACCATTAGCTGTGTCCAATTCCCTCACACAAGAGTAATCACGCTGAAACAGAAAGAGTGCGTTGTTTCTCAGCAAACAATAAAGACAGGAAGGGGATGGGGTAATCATGAGAATAAATAGATAATCTGGTCATATGAAATGTCTTCACAGTGATGATGAAAATAACTCAGACAGTGAAACTCCATGTACTTTTATGGTCACACTTTTAAATTTGAGACACAGCTGTTTAGTTACAGCCAGCTGTCCAACGTATCAAATATTTGTGCGTATGTATGGGGGAGATAAAGCAAGGCCTAAAATGTTATGTTAAATCATGGTTTTAAATTTGATTTACAGTTACAATTTATTGAGAGAAAGGAGCAAACCATAGACCTGATGTGTTTTTACCTCAAGCTTTTGTGTTGGTCATTCCATTTTTAGCCATGTTAGCGATGTGGTTCTATGGCAGTGGTGCCCGTCGGTCAACCACTTTGGGGATTGTCATGCATTTTAGATGATGGATCCTAACGACTTGTGATTCTCTGACTTTAACGGTTGACAACGGTTAAGGTTGACATTTCTGGTTCTTTTGTGTAATGTCTTAACAACTGTTGGTGGGATTGTCATTAAATTTGGTACATACGTTCATGGCCCCCTCAGGAAAAATTGTAACAACCTCACCTTTTCGTCTAGCACTATGATCAGGTCAGAATTTAAATTTGTTCAATACTGGTTTTTGACCAAATTAGTGCTCATTAGTAAATATTAGCATGCTAACAAGCTAAACTAACATAGCGAACATGGTAAACATTTTACATGCAAAACATTAGCATGTTAGCATGTTGACTTTAGCATTTAGCTCAAAGCACCACTGTGCCTCAGCACAGTCTCACAGAGCCGCTACCACGGCTGTAGACTCTTAGCCTTTTTCTCCCCAATATGAAAACACACACGTAGCCAGGAAGAGGTAGAAAGATTCAAAAACACGAGAATAAATATAGCACCAACATTCATCCTCATTCCTTGGTGTCTCTCTGTCAACTGTTTAGATTCCTAGAAAAGCCCTGTGATTAATATTTGTATCACCCAGTTTTTTAATAAATTATTTCACCAGTGTTCTGGACTATAGCGTCTGATGTCAAATTTTGAACAATATCATGTCCTAACCCAAAATATTACTACTTTGAGTAATTTCATTTCACCAACTAAGACATTAGCTGTCATTGAATTTGACATCCAAGTGAGTATGAGAAAAGAATAGTGACCTAATGCTTATCAGGATGACTGGGGTAACCAATGTGCACTTTTACACTTGGAAAATTCCAAAATATGTGACGCAAGGCTCGCCCCAACACGTCCGCTATTTTTTCAGTGACCCTGTGTGATAATCCAAACATTATTTTAATACCAAAGCTTCACTCTGAGACTCTGAGTCACCTCTGGCCAGTGGGACAGCAGAGGCTGACTGGGACAGCTGGACGAGCTGCAGGCAGCAGTCAGTTAAGGCAGGGAGGGCTGATAAAGTGGACCGTTTGAGTTCACAGTTCAACAGACCCTTTACCCTCAGCGATAGTGCTGCAGCTCTCACTCACTCCCACTGACTGGGATGACATAACCGGGGGACAGATAAAAAGGAGGGGAGGAGGTGTCTGACGACAAAGAGGAAAACTGGATGAAATGAAAATTAAATGAACAGTTAAAAAAGCTGAGATCACAGTGCATCGTTCAACGCCTGATTTCAACTCCAATTTAAACCTGAAGACTGATTTCCAATATTGTGGAGAGTCTCCTATGCTTTGATTTATGATTCATATCTCTCACCTTCATTATGAGGTTTAGACAAATCCAAATGGTTTTGATTATAACAAATGTTTGTTTGTTTGTTTTTTTTTAACTGGAATCTGGTCAAATCTGAACGTGCTTCAGTAGTTTGAGCGAGTTATTGACAAAAGTCAAGAGGAAACATGCCTGTCCATGATTGTCAGGTCAAGTCAAGTCAGTTTTATTTATATACACCAGACCAAAATCACAAATTTGCCTCAATCGGCTCTATGATGTGTACAGCATTTGACATCCTCTATTCAGATGAAGAAAAAATACTTTAACAGGGAAAAGGGGAAGATACCTTATAGCCCGGACTCACATGCAACAATTGTCTTATATATAAAGTCATCAGAAAAAGCTATATTAAACGTACAATACTGAAAAACAATGAGATTCAAGCAGTTCATTGCAGATAAAACACGATTGCTGACTTTAATCTGCATAAAGACATTTTTACAGATCTTTTCATAGCTGGTTGGAATTTGAAAGTCTTCTACTGTGTGCGCACCTTAGAGGAGCGATAGAGTGATCCTGTGTAAGCCCAAGGAAATTTAATAAAATTGAGATGTAGACAATCAGCTGCTTTGTTTTGATTTCATATTCCCCAAAGGTGTCCTCTCTCTTTCTTCTCTACTTTCTGGCCAGCTCCTACCTGTCAACTGGAGCTTATTGTGCTGTCCAGTGTGTGTTTTTAACAGTAGGGCTGGCCCGGCTAAAGGCCGTGATCTCATGCAACAGAGAACGGTCCCTTTGACTGATACTGATCTGGTCATAGCTGCTATAGCTCAACCCATAACCTTATACCTCTGCAGGCTGGTTTCATTACCTCCACCTATATACTGTGTATAATACACTACTGTGTGTGTGACTGATGCTGTCACTGTGTCTGGCTGTGCCTATGTATGCTCACAAGAGCATAGAGTATGTGTTGGTGTGTGTGCATTTTTCATAATTCTTTGCGCTTGTAGGCACATGCATGAGCATATAGAGCATTTTTTTACAGCATTATTTCTGCACCTGAATGTGTTTCAGGAAGGAGATTTTGTGTGTGTGTGTGTGTGTGTGTGTGTGTGTGTGTGTGTGTGTGTGTGTGTGTGTGTGTGTGTGTGTGTGTGTGTGTGTGTGTGTGTATCCATAATTACATTGTTATTGTCCGATGACTGGACATTTTTGCTCAGTCGAATTCAGCGCTAACACACAGCCACACAAATACACAAAGGCGCACACACACAAGCACACACCATTTCTGTGTTTGTCTGTCATCCACATATCCATTTGTCTGGCCCTCCATTAGTCAGTTATTCCAGTATCTCCTACATTATCAAATGACAACACGTTCTCATAATCATAATATACCTGGACTGACTCTGGCCCTCTCATACACAGATGCACACATGAGTAATATGCCCATCCTGTCTGCTGGTGCTGAAGGCTGCTGTCATGGGCAGAAAGTCATTTTACGATCTGTGTTTTGGTCTGTGTGAGAGAGCGGTGCGAGGCGATGGCAGACGAGGCGGGAGGTGTGCTCTCTCCCGCTCTCTGTATTCTGCGAAATCTGCTTGGGGCAGAGTGCAAGTAACAGACTGAAGCCCGGTGGATTTTTGGAGCATCAGGCGGCTCATCGCGGGGTGTCGGAAGAGTTAGAAAGGTGCTGAGGCATCGGTGGATGCAGATATGCCGGAGAATATAAGACTGGGGTCCACTAGTCTGTGGTTTTGTCAAGGAAAATCTTTTCAGGAGGTTTCCTTAGCTGTTATTCATGTTATTCAGCTGGTATTGTGGACATCTTTCCTTCTTTATTTTTCTCTCTTTCTTTCTTGTGTTCCACCACTCAGAAAATATCCGACTTGTCTTGTTCTTTGCAGTATTATTTGATGACTAATTAGCATGTGTGTGTGGTTAACCCTGTTCTAGTAAGAAAAAGGCCTCATGTTTGGATTAGTGTGTCAGGCTGGATTCAATAGTACACACGCGCTTCTATTTACAGCCTCTCCTATAAGAGCATGAATGAGGTCTGTAATAGGTTTCTTTTCATTCATAATCAGACCATGTGATCCAGATCTGCACAACAAGCTCGCTCCCACACTTAACCCTACGTGAACATAACTTTACGCCGTTATTAATGCATGAGCACATACATCATTAAACTGTATTATTAGCACATGTATGTTTGTTTGCTTGTACATCTATGGGCATAAATATGCGCATGCATGTGCGTTTATGTTTTCCTGTGTGGGAAAATGGGCTGGTGGCGAGGTGGAGCATGAAAGCAATGGTAAACAGAGGCTATTATCAGTGATAAAGCTCCACTCCTATTATGTGGCTGTTTGACTTGTTGTACGTTTACTGTGAGAAAACCAGAGATAAGGCCTCAGAGAAGTAATTGGGACCTGAGGCACAAAGAGAGCGCGGGGTGCAAGGTGGTGGTGTTGTTGAATGGGAAAGTAAAAAGTGAGAAAGGGAAAGGAAGACAGGCAGCGGGAGGGGTGGTGGGAATGGAGGTGTATAGGGACTCCCTGTGGACTGACTGCGACATGGGAACACACAGCCGCCCTAACGAAGCGTGGCCGCCCCTCGCTCACTTCACAGGCCTGGGACAGAGGGAGAGAGGGAGGGATGTTAGAGAGGAGAGGAGGCACAGGTCTGGGACAGGCCCAGTTTTTTGATCTTAAGGGTGAAAGAAAGAGGATGAACCGGAAGGTAGAGTTGGGGAAGCAGGGAAAGATGCTTTTAGGTACCTCAAGTCTGAGGTACAAAAACAACTCGGCGGAACAAAACATTAGCATGACATTCACATCTTCACATTATTACGGAGACAGACGTTCAATCCAAATAGTCTTTTAGGAAATTATACACATTACATTATAACTTGATCATTTCATTAACTTGGGATTTTTTGTCCCTGCTGCTTTCAGACCATTTAATCAAAAAAAAACGAATGGACTCAATTTTCAGGCAACCTCGACAAATTATACAATGTTAAAAATTTCTCTCTCTTTGTATCTTATTTCTCTTTATCTCTCTATGTCTCTCTATCTTTGCAAAGCATTTTGGGAACCCCATATGACTGAAACAACTGTGGATATATAATCAGACCTGTGGCAATGGCAAAAGTGCTTTCTACACAAAAGTTGCTACTACAGGCCTTATATTCCCTTCTTTATGCCAAAATAATAGGTGAGGCGAAAAACATTTCTACCATGTTTGTGCCTCTGTAACTTTGGTTCAGTATCTCTTATACTCATTCCGACTTTTTAGTTGTAAATTTAAAGTGTTACCTTTCAAACGGGACCAGTGTTATGACGTAATCAAAAGGGTTGAAGTTACAGTAGCCTTTTTATTTTGGGTGCATTTTCGAGCCCATGCAAAAAAAATGGGGGGGTCCGTTAAGGGGTTAAAGTTACCTGTCTATACTATGCATCTGCTGCATCATGTTTCCTCTTGTGGGATCAATAAAGTATATCTTAAAACCTTTACATTAAATTTAAAAAAAACCTTTTACCCACATAATACAAAGTAATATTTCATTTACACTTGGCAGGCTAGTTTACCAAAACACTTTATGCTTTTGCAGTCATGACCAGCCTTCAGTTGTTTCTCCGTCTGCTATTACTGAAAAACTGCCAGGAGCAAAATTATTCCCAAAAAATGTAACAAAAGTCTTTGGAAAACATTTGTGAGCTGAATAAAGGATGTGAGCTATTATAACCACAAACCGGTGGCAGCCAGTTTTTAGTGACTGAGTGATCGTGAACTTTTGTAGGTTTGTCAAAATGTGAAAATCTTCCACAATTTCGGCTTTGAATTCGAACAAATACAGAATTGACATAAGGCTCTCTCCCTATCTCACACGTACACAGTATAAACCGCTTGTGTTTAACTAAGTCTGTCGTTATATTGTCATACTTGGTGCATTACATCACTGCTCTGGCATTTCCAGTTGATGTGGAGGCGGCCGAGCGGCATTACTCTGGAATAGTAGCGTTACACAAGGTCATCATCATAAGCCAGTCACAGGGGCTGCCTCTCCACTTCACTCGGCCTATCTCTGGCCTGTGATGTGAAGTGGTTAGATCAGCCATCACCTTCTTTCCCAGTGCTGGAAAATAAATACAGCACGCTGACTGTTGCTCTCATTGATGAAAAGAGGAAAGAAGAGAGGGACTGAGAGAATACGAAGGAGAGTATGAATTAGTGAATAAGTGAGATTTGCCAGCCTTGCCTGTGTTTGTGCAAGTATTCCTCTGTCCAAGCCATGATTTCCTGTTTGGTTTATTTACTACAGCCAATTGTACTTTCCCCATTGAGAATAAGGCTCATTCAGTTTCCCTCAATCTTCTTACCTCAAATCATGAGAGGAGGCAGGTGACTGGGGCCTGTTTAGACCTGCCTGGGTGAAGGGTCCCAGGTAGAGCTGGAACGTTAAGTTGAGTCATCGATTTGTCCACGAACAAAAAAAAAATCAGCAAATATCAAGCAAAAATTGGTTGCAGGGTTTTGGACCGTTTGACATAAAAAGACTTAAGACGACGTCACCTTGGGCTTTAGGAAAATATAATGGGCGTTTTTCACTAACATTTTATAGACTAAAAAGTTTATCTATTAAAATTAAGAGCAGATTAATAGATAATGAAAATAATAGTTAATTGCAGGTCTTTTTTCTATGTTGAAGTCCATTTGACAAGATATCCATTTTGAAACATATTAACCATGGGTTTAATGTTTTTTCCCCTTTGAGAGTAAACTTGTTAGCCTTAATAGTGCAAGATGAAATCACAAGGGAGTGGTTTTGACAGAATGTGACTGAGGCTAACTGTGCATTTGTTTAATTTAGCATGTTTAAGCCAAACTGAGTTTTTCTTCATCTTTATCATAAATTCTCTCTGTTTAGGAAGATCTCTGATCAGGTTTTGACCTGAGTGTCACCGCTTTGGCCCTAAAATTGAGCTTACTGCTCCATCTAGTGGCGTCTTTGTAAAACTTTCAGCCCATAGATCCTGTGACATAGTTAAATGATTATGTGATAGTAAGTATACTACATCAATGTGCTATTTCAGAGCATGATTTGAATGCCTCTTTCTCATTTCTATCCTTCTCCCTCTCTTGTCTCTTTTGCTTTCAGGATGCTGATCCCCCTGTTTGATGAGGACACTGGTCTGCTCATACTGGCTGGCATGGTAAGATTTAGATTGATGCTCCTCTATTGTGAATTCTGTCAGGTGATAAAATTGAGCAAAGACTTGAATGTTAGGTATTTATACCTGAAAGGTTTCATGTATTTGCATCACAAGTGTGGAATCCATAAGTGCTGACGGTTAAAGGTGACTTTAAAGAGAAGCTTTCATTACTGTTCCACTTCTGTGCCGATAATAATCCTGGTGTGACAGGAGATGAACTTTAAAGCCTCTCTGATTTATTACTAAGACAGTCATACTTTGTGTAGCAGTGTCTGATTTAGTGTTTTTCTGTTCCGCACAGGGAGACACAGTGGTCGACTGCTTTGAAGTCTCTTCCTCTGAGCCTTTCCTCTCTCAAGGTAAGAGCTGGTCCTCTGTTATCTGTCTGTTCGAATGATCACAGCCCTCCCCCCTAGTGTCTCCTCCAATCTCCCTCACTTTTCTCCTCTCGTTTTTATCCCCGTAGTGAGCCACTGTCTTACGGACACCTCAACACGAGGGGTTGCCGCGGTTCCCAAGATGGCGTTGGACGTGATGTCCTGCGAGGTGATGCGCGTGCTGCAGCTGACTGACAGCTGCATCGTGCCAATCAGCTATCAAGTCCCTCGCAAGGTGTGTGCAAAAACAGTACTGTGCTGACATTGCCTCATTACAGGTATCGTATAGGTTTGCGTGCTCTTTTTCGTGCGTGCTTGTTTGCATCCATGTGTGTACGTTCTTTGTTTTTCTCTCCAGCATTCAGGCCAGGAGTTTCATGATGACCTTTACCCAGACACAGTGGGCACGACTCCAGCCATGTCTGCTGAGGAGTGGTGGCAGGGAGGGAACAAGCAGGTAATGCTTCTCTACCCACAACAAGTCTATCCAGTCTTTCATCGTTTGTGCGGACGCCTCCAACAATTTGCTCTGTGTGTCCTCAGGTGGAGAAGGTCAGCCTCCACCCGGACAAACGGCCCAAACCAAAGGCTCCAGCAGCAAAACAGTTGCCCGCAAAGAAGGTGGGGGCCAGCGGGGGGAGCAAAGAGGTGAGAGACACATCTGTACAAAATATTTTAGTAGTACGTGGTCTTACTTTAAACCAATCAAGGGCTAGATTTCACCACCAGCCTTTCACCATCATGGTGCCAGTGGCAGTTGTAAAAACTTGACAACATACTGTTCTACAGGATCCAGCTCATGGCTGCTCCACCTCCAGTAGTCCTCTCAGTACTCCCAGCAGCAGCGCTGTCCCCTCGCGCTCTCCCTCCACCACCTCCGGCCACTCCTCAGGCTTCCTCCCCAGCCCCAGTCCCAGCCAGAGCGCCAAGACCATCCAGATCCTGCTGGGTACGGACACCCAACACTTCTTCGTTATGGTGTCTGCCATTTTATATTAAAGTTTCCCCTTGGGGACAAATTCGCTAATGGAAAATTATCTCTCATCCAGCACCAACCTCCAAGTTCCGTCACATCCAGGGCGCAGTGATGCACCGGGACACGCACATCACTAACATGCGTGGCCTCAACCTGACCACACCGGGCGAGTGTGACGGCTTCTGTGTCAACCGCCAACGTGTGGCAGTGCCCCTTGCCATCTCTGGGGGCCAGATCGCCATCTTTGAGGTACAGCAGAAGATGGAAATAACATTAAAAACTATTAAGTCACCTTGATTTAGATTTGATTTTGATTTACTGTGGCTGGTCTCCTGGTCGACTATCTTTTTTTCCTCCCTTGTACTTCATTTATTTTGCAAAATTACACTTCCATGTGCTGTATGTGTGTGAGTGATTGATTTTATTCCTCTCCTCAGCGCTCTCAGCCTGGCAGGCTACCAGACACAGCCCTGCCCACCATCCAAAACTCTGTAAATGTGGCCGACTTCTCGTGGGACCCCTTTGACACACACCGGCTTGCTGTGGGTGAGTAAATACACATACTGTATATGTAGGAATCTGTGTAGCTGTATGCTCTTTTGTCCTCTCACTGTCTATGTTTATAAGTGCAGGAGTGTGAGTTAACATGTCTGTGTCCTTCTCTGACTGTTGATAGCTGGTGATGATGCTAAGATCCGGGTGTGGCAGGTACCAAAGGGAGGGCTGAAAGAGACCCTGAATGAGCCTGAGATCATCTTGCAAGGTAGGACAGGAGCCACTTTCTGAAATTACCTCAGTTCAGTTGTGTTTGTCTATAACAGATTGTTGATCGACGGGCCTCACATACGACAGTTAGTGCAGCAAAAAATCTTGCAGGACTTAAATTAAGAAGATCTATAGTTAATACAACAAAGTATATGGTTAACTGATTACGGTGCAACCATGTGAATAATTTCATGAATAGGAAGGAAGAAGGTAATGATAGTCACAACAAAGTAAAAGTCAAGTTGACCGACAGCCGATATGACCCCCCCCCCCCCGCAGGCCACACAGAGAAGATTTACTCAATCAAGTTTCACCCTCTGGCCAGTGGACTCCTGGTGTCTTCATCCTACGATCTCACAGTCAGACTGTGGAACCTGGAGAGCAGAGAGCAGGTCAAACTCCTCACTGGACACCAAGATCAGGTGGGTGACCGAAACAAGGCTAAATGCAGGAAAAAAAAACAAGTGACAGCTAAGTCGAAGGTAAAACTTAATTTTCACGCTGCCATGATGAGATCCTAAGAAGGCATCATAGATATAGGTAGACTGTGTTTGCACAACAGTTTGGACGTGAGGATATGTTTGCTTACAACAATACGTGAGCTTTTTGTTTTACAAGTGTATGAGTTTCTTCTTTCTTGCTCCCTCTTATGGTTCATGTTCAGGTGTTTGGTATGGCATGGAGCCCAGACGGCAGGCTCCTGGCCACGGTGTGCAAAGACGGGAAAGTTCGCATCTATGACCCTCGCAAGTCCACTCTGCCCGTGCAGGTATGCACAACAAAAACAGGAATGTGGTGGGATGCCACCTTAAAAATGGATAAGATTTGTCTTTTGGTGTGTATTGTTAAAATGGTGAAACACAGGCATAGCTCTAGTCCACAGCTCCGAGTAACAAAGGCAAGTGCACGTGCTAAGACTCAGTTACCAGCAGTCTCCTCTCATACACACGCTAAAATTTAATTTAACAACCGTTAAGAGCCATATTACAACCAAAAAAGTAAAAGCAATATACCTACACCTACCTGAGAATGTACAGTGAATTAGAATAGCTAGAGCGGGAGGCATTAGTCATCTGGAAAGCACTGCTTTACAGTGTTGCTTAATTACTGAAAACCATGGCTTCTTCGTCTTTCATTCACTCGTCTCTCCCACTCACGCTCAATCTTTTCTTTTCTTTTCTTTTCTGCTCTTTTCTTTTCTTTTCTTTTCTTTTTTCTTTTGTAGGAGGGCCCCGGTCCCGAGGGTCCAAGGGGAGCTCGTATAGTGTGGGTGTGTGAGGGCAAGTACCTGTTGGTGTCAGGATTTGACAGGTACTTAACATGATATGAGTTTTCGTTAAAGTGGCATAAAAATATAGTTGAATAGAGCAGCAGTGAGCCAGTCAACAGAGCAAGTTGACCGCCGATCCTTCTTCTCCTTCACCTGTAGTCGCAGTGAGAGAGGACTCTACCTGTACTCTGCAGACTCCCTCACCTCTGGAGCCTTAGCCAGCACTCGAGTAGACGTCTCCCCCTCCACACTCATCCCTTTCTATGACCCTGACACCAGTGTGGTCATCCTCACTGGAAAAGTAAGCAAATAAAAATAAAACAGAGTATAGTTACATGCAAGAAAAGAATTAGATGTAACCTGTGTCTCTCCTTTGTTTTCCAGGGTGATACCAGAGTGCACATTTATGAGATAGTCCCCGAGGCGCCATACTTTATTGAATGCAGCAGTTTTAACTCTCCTGAGCCTCATAAGGTACTGAGCTGACCTCCTTCTTACTTTCATTCATTTATTTAATATTTTAATATATCAGTCAGTCACCATACATCTGCGTACACGGACAGCCAAAGTGCCAGAGTGATTACAGTACCCTCCTTAAAACCTGTGCGGTCATTGTGATGCTGTATGTGTTTTGTATTAGCCAAACACACTTTTCTGATTTTTTTTTTTTCCCCTGTCTGCAGGGCTTGGCCTTTCTGCCCAAGACAGAGTGCAATGTGCGCGACGTGGAGGTAGCTGTAGGACTAATGCTCACCAAGACAACCGTAGAGCCGGTGGCCTTCAGAGTGCCACGGGTCAAGGTGAGCCAACCACGCTGCCCAGAGGACACATGGGAGGAATACCACACGCCTTCCCTCCTGAACATTATTCCTAAGAAATGACTCTAATTGTGTTCCCCTTCTCATCCTTTACCATAACTGCCTCCTCTGTGTGCCCGCTCTGGGTCTTCAGAAAGAGTTCTTCCAGGACGATGTGTACACAGACACGGCAGAGTGGTGGGAACCAGCCCTGACCGCCTCAGCCTGGCTGTCCGGCTCCAACGGCCAACACAAAAAGATCAGCCTGAAGCCCAAAGACATGACACCAGGTGCAGACGCAGACCAGAGAGCCTGAATATGTACACACACCATGTGTCTTTATCTAACACAGCTCTCGGTCTAGATGAAGATGCTTACCTTTACAGTCATGCCAGTATTGGATATGTCCTGGTTTCTGTAATTGATGCCGTGTGTGTTTGTTTTGTTTTGTTTTTTTTCTCAGTGAGTGAGGCCCCCAAAGAGGCTCCAGTTAGGAAATACCTGCCCTCGTCGTTTTACCTGGAGGAGAAGACTGATGAACAGAAAAAGGAGGAAGTGAGGACAAACTAAAATACTGTATGATTGTGTTTCTACTGCACGTGCTGTTAGCCAGTACATCGCTTCTAGACTTCACGTGAAGTCTGTCCACAGTTTGCCCTGCATCTAACATGCCAGTCATCTGTTTTCCATACGAACCAGCAACAAAATTTTAACGTACATGTAGTAGCTGCTGAATAAAAGCAGCTGTGTTTTTCTGACATGTTTCAACGCTGCACATTTTTGTATGTGTCGCCCAGCTACTGAGTGCCATGGTGGCCAAGTTGGGGAACATGGACGACCCACTGCCACAGGAGTCCTTCCAGGGGGTCGACGAGGACGAGTGGGTGAGTGAATGTGATGGAAACCACTGTGAAAATTAGTTTTGAGTTTTTCTGTATTTCTGCTTCCAGTTGTCAATTATTGATGTTAAAGTAATGAGTGTGCAGGAGCTCTGATGACAGAACATCCTGTTCATGATTTGAAGTAGACCCAAATACACTCTGCTGCCAAGGTCTCAGTTTAGTACACTATTATGAACACCTTTGCAATCTACAGTGCAGTGTGCTCCTTTTGTGAGTATCATAATATTCAGTTTTCTTAAGACTGTGTCAATTCAACTCTTTGTAACTGGCAGAGATGCAGTTTGCAGTGGTTTTGTTTAGGTTTGAATTATGCTGTAAGGGGTTCATGCTGTTTTGTTGGGTTTGATTCAGGAGCCCACAAACCTTTATGACTGATTAATATGGACTGTGAAATTATTGAAAAGGTTTTGTCATGGCTGGGGGATATGGCTGAAATTAATATTGCAACATTAATGTGAATATTTCCATGACATCAATAGGTAAAATCACATACAAACTGATCAAACTGATGATGTTCAGTGGAAAGAATTGCGCTCGACTATTATGCATTTTGTCAGAAAAAAAATGCTAAAAGTGTGGCTTAGAGCAAGCTTGGCATCAAAAATATTGGGATATTGAGGTAATGCAAAATCAGTGGAAGTCGGTCATCTAACTGTGACTTCTCTGTCATTCAGGATGACTAAAGGGGACGTTGTCCTGCCTTTGGTTTCAATCGTGGTGCCAACAACAGAGAGGAGCAACCAGTAATCACGTTGCCACACGTGTGGGCAACAGTGCCACCCAGATGTCCTCTGAGCTGTATCCGCTAACATCTCAGCCTCCCGCACAAACAAAGAATACTGTACAATGTGAACGAATCTTCAGCAAAGCCCACAGATAACCCCGGCTGGGTGATGCGGGAGGAAGATCACAATAACTAAAAGACCTCCTGATATGAGTACTGGGTGTATCACAATATCTGTTTAGGTTTGGGAAAATGCCACAAATGCCACAATGTGTAGTTGTATCAAACTGCATGAAATTTGACAAGAAAATCACTTTCAGCTTGAATTCTTAAATATTTCCAAAATCATTTTGGGATCAATCCGACTTTGTAATAGCTTTCTTATGTAGACTACAAAATTATGTCACAGTATTGTTGATATCTAGACAACAAACAAATTCCACCATACGAGATGATACAAAATAATCATCAGTAAATACATAGAAATCATATATCAGGACAGCTCCAACGTATTTCTGGTAAACCACAGTTCTAAGTCAATGCAAGGTGAATAAAACTGCAGGCAATCATAGCAATAATACTTCTGCTTTATGCTACATTACCAGTGAACTCTCAGTGGTTAAAACAGACATAATTATGGGTTGCACAAACTACAAACAACCTTTTTAAAATAATGGGTAAGTATTTTAGCCTAGCTTCTGTTTATGTCTGTGGTAAGTGGCCATGGTTTAAGCATGATAATACCCTCTGAGTTGTCCTGATATAAAAAAATAATGGCCTCCTCTTGTGCGCAGGCTGTAATTTTTTTTATATCAGGATACCTCATCGTGTAACATTGTGTACAAACTTGTTATTTGTGTGGACATGTACCTCCAGAGTGGACCACTCGCTTGCTTTTTTTAGTCACAATGTGTCTTCGAAAAATGTAATGTTGCAAAAAAAATGTTTAAGAAAGTGAACATCATGCATCAGATTAAAAAAAAAGAAACATTGTCTTCCTGTTTAGTCAGGTAAAACACACACGCACATGCACACATGCACACGCACGCACACACACACACACACACACACACACGCACACACACATTATTACTGTGACATGTTCAAGCCTTCAGCAGCTAAAAACCACACAGAGGATACAACAGGGTCACCAGCGTTCATGTTTGGCCATGAACTGGAATTTGTAATGACTAAAGCTTTCACACTTCACTTTTCTTTGTTAGCAAATGTTAGAATAAAATGCCATTTAATATAAATAAATAACAAGTGTTACTGTATTTGTGCCAGCTCCATTTAATTTTTTTGCCATTCAGAAATAGTCTTATGTATAAGTAGGGGTTAAAGGTCATTAATAATGAAATATTGTTATGCATTGAAAGCCAAACCACCTCCTTTTTGGAGTTTTTAGGGGAGCCTTTGTATGCTTTCAGATGATTGTTTCCTCTCTTTTGTTCTCTTGTTTGCTGGACTTTCGAGCTTTTCATCAAATCATGATCTTCGTTGGTTTTCAGACTGTTTGGGGATATTCCTCACTAAATTAGCTAATTTTCTTGCCTAATGTTAATGAGTAGTAAATAATCGTGGTCTTAATTAGACAGTAATAGCACAGTATTGATAACTTACAATGCAGCTGTAACAGCCATCACGTTATTTCCAATCAGGGCTAAAGCAGTATCGTCGGTAATCCGGGCTTGAACCAGCCGAGTTCGGCCATGAATGATCATGCACATCATGTTGTACACCTGAACTGCAAGTGTCGTCAGTGTTTGTGTGATGTATGCCGTACTGTACGTGCTTGTGATTCTCAAACGCCATACTTTTGTAATATTTGGATTGGATTAACTTGCCTTACATTGTGTTTAAAAAGAACTTACTTTTTATACAGTGAGTAAAGGAGTGTTGTTTTTTCCTATATTACTTGAGTAATGGTTTGTGGATTTTTTTTTTTCAGTATTGTCTTGCAATAAACACCTTTTAAACCCATTACTACTTGTCTTTGCCTGATTAGTTCACCATAACAGCCACAGTAAGAAAACAAATGGGAAAACTTCTCAAACTGCAGAGGTTTCCAAACTTTTTTGCATGAAAGGCTCTTTGTTGGGGACTATGGGAGCTCACACGACACATGGAAAATGGCACTTTTGAGGACATTTTCAAAACAAAGTGACTGACTCAACCGACACTAACAGGTGTGATCATGTTAATTTTCCTCTAGTGGTCACGGTTAGAGACTGCAAAGTCTCCACGGGGAATTATACAGACATTTAAACTTCCATCCATCCACAGAGCCTATTCCATCACTCAGTATGATTTATTGCAGAACAATTGCTCTTATATATTTGATGAAAAATGAAAATGAAATGAATGTATTATGTTGTTCTAGTCTTAGTGGCAGTTAACTGTTTTAAGGCTGGTATTCAGTGTTGGAGCGAGTGTATCTACTACAGTACTGTACTAAAGTACAGATTTGAGGTACTTGTACTTTACTTGAGTATATTCTTTTCTTACCACCTTATGTAGCCTTATACAAAATAGTTTAAAAAATTAGCTCCACCTCAATGAACTACAACAATAAAATACTGTCTAGACATATATGAATCAGTAATAATAATACTATTATGTAATATATGACAGTATAACAGTCAAGGATGACATTTTTCTGCACTGAGTATTTTTAGTTTTGATACTTTAAGTACATTTTCCTGATTATACTCACCGACTTCTACCTAAGAAACATTTTACTAGTAATGGGGTACTTTGACATTGCGGTATTAGTACTTTTACTTCAGAGGTCGAAGAAAGAAAACTGCAGTTCGACTTCCCTGCCGCCGGGTGTCAGTGTTACAAATATTACCCTCCACCAGAGTCAGCTTGAATCTCGTTCTAGTCATGCTTCCTTGAACCTTGACCCTTAAGTAACCTTCATCGGTGTACATGTGCGAAAACAGAGGCGACGCGCCGTCCGCGGAAGCTGTGTGATATTGTAAAAATGGTAAGAATGCATTTTCGTGGTTGTCGCGCATGTATTTGCGAGGCCACCGCTAATAGCAGTGAGCCAGCGGGGAAGTGCGATGTCGTGCGGCGTTAGCATTGGCGGGGAGACGTTGCGGAGCGGCAGTGTGTCCTTTTGGCGCAGTTTGCTTTACCAACGTCGTCGCGTGAGGGCAGCTGCCTCCTCGTAACCGAGACATTTGTCCCTTTGATTCCGAGAGAAGCGAAAGTGCCCAAAGTGCAAGTCAGTTCACATCCAAACATGGCGGCGGGCTTGTGGAGACGCTGTCACAGTGTTGGCAGCAGTAATGAAGATGTAACCAAACCTTCAGGCACTTTGGCTTTATTGTCTTGGGTCTGACTGATCTCGCACCCTGCAGTGTCTCTGACTGACCCCCCCCCCCCACTGTTTTGGGTTCCCATGGCTGTCAGTGTCTAGTGGCTGCGCTGATGAATGCTCTTCTAGATGGCGTGTTCCCTTTTTTGATTTCTCCCGCAGGCTAAGTATCTGGCGCAGATCATCGTGATGGGAGCGCAGGTGGTGGGACGTGCATTCGCTCGCGCCTTACAACAAGAATATGCAGGTATGATCGCGACCGTAACACTTTTAAACCTGGAATGCAACAAAACTAGTTAGTGCTGAAACATATCCATAGACAGACAATCATTTTTGATAGTTGTAGTTATTTATCGAGCAGAAATGCTAAACGTTGTCAGGTTTCAGCTTCTAAACTGGGAAAAAATAGTTTTTTCATCATTATAATTTGAAAACTGTCAGAGTTTTAAGGTAGTGGTCGGACGACACAAGTAATTTGAAGACAAAACCCTTGAAGCAGTAAATCTGTGATGGGCATTTTCAGTGTTTTCTGATATTTTTATAGACTAAATGAGTAATCAAGACATGACTGGCAGATTAACTGATATCAAAAGATAACTGTTCATTGCAGCAAGGGCAGGGTAACATGGTTGAAATCATGATCACGCCGTTAATACAGATATTGTCTGATATTGATGTATGTCAGTACATGGTCAATGTGTGCAAAATTACACATTACATAATCAAATGGATATTCAGAGTAATGAACTGTGTTGTTTTTGTGTTGCTATCAGACTAAACTGTCAAAGTACTCATCTTAATATTCTTACAACCTGCTCAGAATTGTTCATTTGGACAACTGAAATTTTCTAGAAATAATATGATAAGATCATATCATTCAGATATGAATTTGCTGAAATTTGATAAATGATAATGTCATGGCATCACCCAGCCCGAGCTGTAGCTCTGTAAAATCGTTTTTTGCTTTTGCACTCATCTAGGAGAGCATTTGTGTGTGATGTGTTTTCCATCACAGCGAGCCAAGCAGCAGCGCGGGCCAGAGGCAGCACTGGTCAGCAGTCGGCTGCAGCCTCCAGCATCACTGGGATGAGCCTGCAAGAGGCGCAGCAGATCCTCAATGTCACCACACTCACGCCTGAGGAGATTCAGAAGGTGCATTCACGCTCTCTGTCTCTTTTAGGAATATCTTAACAAAGTGTTGGAACTGGGCTACAGAGCCATTAATCCTTTTTATAATGTAGTGTTTGCCAGGTCATTCCAGATTTTTTTATAGCCTTGTCAAAATCTGTTTCGTGGTTACAGGATTTTCCCTTCACTGTGGCGTACGTGGGCTATGCCCAAAATGTGTTGCTCTGTCTGTATGAGCGGGGATACTGGATTTTTTACCATTACTTAACTCCCCAAACTGTGGAACTCATTAGTCCCCACTGTAGGGGAAACAGATTCTGACTGGGATACACCAGCATCTTGAGAATCGTTTCGAAAGGATTCTCCCAACTGAAAATCTCTCTGCTTACCAGCATGAAATACTAACCTCCTTTAGACTTAAGAGGCGGTGTGGATGTAAGATATTGTTAAAGTTCGTCACCCTCTACAAAATGACAGCTAAATACGCTGCCCCTGTGTAACAGAGCTGTGCGTTCCATAGGTTTCAAGGTTTAGCAGCTCTGTGAATTAACATCAGGAACACACAATGTCAGTTTATTTGACAATTCATCAACATCATCAACATTAAATGATATTACGTAAACGCTAACACCAATGGGTTTTTCTCTTCCAGAACTACGAGCACCTTTTTAAGGTCAATGATAAGGCATTGGGCGGTTCATTTTACCTACAATCAAAAGTAAGTGTTCTGTATCTTATGACACAAGACATTTCACTCTGTTGTTATTTGCGTAGTGTTAACTTACATTGTTCAGAGTGATTTTTCAAATGTGTTGCAGAGTGAAGGACAGTAAATGGAAGATGTTACTCGTCATTTAGAGGAGATTATAATGTGACTATTATTCGAATGTTTATTAACCGCTAAAGTGAAAAATTGTCTTAAGTTAAAAAAAAAAAAAAATAGCACTATACCACAGGAGAATATAAATCACTCGTCTTCATCAGTGGTTACTTAATTTCTTTGCTGCCCATGCCACGTATTCCAACTAGTTTACTTCTAAGCCTGCTGTCCAAGTGACCAAACCATCACACGAAGTTTGAGACTGTTGCGCCTGCTAAGAAGATGAAACCACTGTGTGCATTTCTTGAAAATATGGTTTTTGGTATTTTCAGCGAAGCTCAAGCGGCAGAGTAGGGCTGTACCATGATAATTAAAATCTTTGCAGTTTCAACAGGTCAGCAGGTGCAATTCCAAGGTTCCAAGAGAGCATTAAAAAAATAATTTAAAAAAACGGAATCTTCCTAATCGCCAAAGTGTTTTCACCTTCAGGAATTTGATGCTTTTTGTGGCACCACTATTGATAAAGTATAGATACAGTATTGGAGCTTGTGCAGCAGGGAACAGTGATACTCAGCACTGCTCTTACTTAGTCTTTAACTTGTTTTGCACATAACTTCCAAACAAACAGTGACCAGTTCTTTTGTGTCTTTGTTGAGTATCAAATTATCACTCATGTGACAGCGTGTAGGAGAAATCCACTCTTTGAACTGAGTTGTGTTGGAAATTAAATTGTTACTATTTTTTATCTCCCACCAATTCCTCTGTGCTCTGAGGGAGCCATAGTGTATTTTTGTTATTTTAAAAGCGTCTTCCCTCTCTCTCTGACACTATTATTATTGTTTGTGTGTGTTTGTGTCTAGGTGGTGCGGGCTAAAGAGCGTCTAGACGAGGAACTAAGTATTCAGTCACAACAACAAAAGCAGCAGTCACAGCAGAATACGGAAACATGAAGTATGACGTGATGCTCGCCCTGTCTATCCTCTCCCTGTCCTCTGTAAATTATAACCCAATAAAAGCCTTCTCCTTTTCTCTACGCTTGACTTTGTGGCGATTTTTGGGCAATAAATATCATTTTAAGACAGGGAGGCACAAACGACAGTCATAAGAATATGGGTTTATTGTTCTTATTGTCATATGTTATGTATGGTTTGCAGGGATCTAAATCCACAAATAAATGATTTTATTTATATATTTTCAGCTACCGTAGCTTAGCTGAAACGCTCAACACTGAGTGAAACTGCAGCTTGCTGACTATTAATCAGGGTAATATGATTTGTAGTATGATACCAGCATCAAGTGTTCACGTTGGTAAAGATGGGCCGGATCATTAAGTGAATGCTTTAACTGTTGTAAATGTGTACATTTCTATCGTTTTAATTGTATATTTGGGACAGAAATGAAAACACAAGTTGTATCAAATGCAACTTTATTAAACATTTCTCTTTTCATTGACATTATTATCAATATCGTAATAAAATTCCTCTAAAACAGGAGAACACCACTATGTTGTACCAATTGGAGACTTTTACAACTCTAAAATTCTGCATGTTCAACCACAGAACATGATGCCAGGAAAAATATATTTTCATATAATCATTTTTTTCATATAGAGTATAACTTCTATATTTTTACCTATATTAAAAAGGCACTTGGAAAAATTCAAATACTGACATAATATCTCACAAATGTGCAAAAAAACATAACTTGGAACAGGCCTTGCATGGCCTTAGTCTTATCATTAACCCTTTGTGCAACACTGTGGCACTTCAGTCAATGGCACCCCTTTACAATGACACTGGCTATGACATCAAGCAAGCTAACACAATTTTTGTGCCCTGGATTAGAGTTCCACTTTCATAGCATTAAGCAAAGGTTACTTTAAAATCTCCAGGAGCAAGTACCGCTTTTATAATGTCAAAAAAAAAAGTTGAGACTTTATATTCAGATATCTTAGCCACTGAGGATTTTTACATTTATTCTTGGTTCTCAAATCGACTGATGAATAGCGCTCTGCAATGAAAAAGGGTGTGGCAGCATCCCCGTATCTACACACACTATGAGGGGTAAAAAAAAGTGCAGTTTATTACAGACTGAGCTCAAAGGGTTAATGGATCATACAGCTTATTTAATATTGAAAAGATGTGGATCCTGGAAGGATCCGTGTCATATTATTCAGCTTTCTGCTGCTGTGCTGAGTCTCTGTCCCTGGCTTCGACCAGCAGAGGAGAGACAGACAGGGAGGAGGAGGAGGAGGAGGAGAGCCGCCGCATCTGTGGGTTTTACTGTTGCCACGGAAACCTATGTCTAGCCTACTTAACACCTGTTTCTGATTAAATCACATGCCAGCATTGTCCCCTCAAAACGAGAGATTCACTTCAATACCCAGCCTGAACCCAGGGACAGACCACTGTTGTTTGTGTGTGTGTGGTGGTGGCGGCAGTGGGTGTCTGAGATAATGATGACTAAGAATTACTGAGGCAGAAACACAGGTGTGCAGTTCATCTCTGCTGTGAATACTCGTAGACCTGTGGGCAGCCCGACGCAGAGCTCGTCCTCAGACAGGGATGGTTATGTTTGTTTTTGCTCTGCTGTGAATGCAGCTTGTTAGTTTGCCTGTGTCCCCTATCTCTGGTTAAAAAAAAAAAAAAGCTTTGTGGCCGGGAGGTGGAGGAGCTGAGCCTTTTGGGTTTAATCTATAAAAAAAAAAGAAAAAACCCAGAGGGCAGACAGAGTTCAGTGGCCTACTTTTCTGCAGGCTGGTATGCCTGTGAGTGGCTGCCACATTGGGCACAGCACAGCCTGTGACTTCGGAGCCAAGAGGGCCGTTTGCTGGGTAGGTGGCCAGATGGAGGGCGGCTGCACCACGCAGCTATCCTCTGCCTCTTTTCCTCTGCTGGAACACAGCCTCTTCCTTCATCACTCCCTATCCCCTGTCCATTCATTTATTCATTCAGCCAATCCTCTCTCTGTTTGCTCTCACGCTCTCCCAGTGCTGCCCGCCATTTCACAGTCGAATGTTATTTGTCGACGCTTTCCCTTTATCTGAGAGTAAAAATTAAAAGTCAGAACAAAGGGAGTCAAGTTTGCCAATCCAATTCAACCCAAATATAATTTGGTGTTAGGACACTGGATACAGAAATATTCATGCCCATATCCCATCTGAATTTTTGTTAGTATATCAATGTGATTGTCATGAACAGTGTGATGTCATTTGGTCCACCATATTTCGCCCCTAGAGCGGTGGTTGCCAAGCTTGCCGGACTGTCACTCCTGAAAATTATCTCAACTTAGGGCCCATAATGACAGTTAATGGCCTAAGTTTAGACATATTGTTGTGAGAAGTTCAACCAAACAGTGATTTCTCCTTCCCACATCTTTTCATTTTAAGGGTTTTGCAGCTCTGGACCGGTAACCATATTCAGTATTTCACAAGAAACAGGGCTAAGCGCTACTAAGAGTTTACAGCCATGCTAGCAGCTCTGTGAGACTGTAATTGAGAACAGCCATGTTTTGAGCTAAATGCTAAAAACAGCATGCTAACATCCTCACAGTGACAATGTAACATGTTGATGTTTGGCAGACAATATTTACCTGGTTCACCATCTTAGTGTATTAGCATGCTAACATTTGCTAAATAGCAAAAGTTAGCAAAGTATGGCTGAGGCTGAAGGGAATGTCATTAGCTTTGTAGTTATTTGGTCATAATCCAAAGCATGGGGCAAATTTAAAAAATTGACCCGGTGACGGCACGAGGGGAGAAGTTAAGGGATCACTAAAGTTATTACAATTAATCCTGAGGGGGACAAGAATGTCTGCACCAAATTTCATCGAAATCCATTCAATAGTTGTTGAGACATTTCACTTAAAACCAAAAATATCAAACTCATGGTGATACTATGAAAAGTTAGGGGATCACCAAAGTCAGTAGGATTCATCTTCTGGGCACCATGAATGTTTGTACAAAATTTCATGACCAACCCATCCTCCTGTCGGTGAGATATTGCAATCTGGACAAAAGTGGTGGACAGACCAATAGACTGATACTACCATCCACTGAGCTGCACCACAAGCATGGGTAAAAAAAAAAAAAAATCCAAAATTACCACAGAAAATTGAATCATCTTGTGACCTTCGGACTTATCTTAGTATCCTCAGGTTGGAAATCGCTGCTCTGGAAGACCAGCCAAACCTCTCCCTCTCTTCTTCTCTTCGTCCCCTAAAAAGACTCACCCTCAACAGCAGAAAGTTGATTACAGAGCAGCCATCGCAGAACACAAGAAGCAACTTCAACATCAGAGAAAATGTCTCGTCTGAACAACATCAAAAAATAATGACAAAAATATAAAACAGCAATAACTGATGTCTAATGATGTTATAAGACTGGGCGATGGAAAAGCAAGACCGCCAACATAAGCAGATGGGAGGAGGAGAGATGGAGGAGTTAAAAGAGAGAGGAGGGCTGAGTGTGTCAGTCTCTTGGGGGATTGTTCCTCGTGTGGGGATGATCCTCTCCCGCTCCCCTACCTCTCCTCTGTGGAGACAGCAGTCAACATCATATATGCATTACCACTGAGCAACACAAGCCTGGAAGAGCCCCACAGCAAAATAGACCCTTGCAGAAAAATTGAATAAGAGCAGACTAGTTTTTAAAGAACGATGACTTATCACTAACATTTCATAAAACATGTAAGGAATATATTTTGTGGTAAGTGCATGTTGACTGCTTAATCGAACCATGAAAAAAGTTTTCCCAGAAGTCATATGAGTCTTTTTTTGTCTTTTTTTTTTTTTTTTTTTTTTTTTGCCCCTTTGGACAGAGTAAAATGAGGCAGTTTGCAATAGTGTGGCTTCCTAGTCAGTCCAGCTGTATGTGGCATTGAGTGCATCACACCCTCCTCTGTGGCACAATATGTACATCCCATGATACCCTCTCCAGGTATTTTTGGCACAGCATGAGAGCTGTTGAACTTGGGACAAAACTTCAACCGACAAGGCTAAGTTGGGCCTCGATTGGACGACCACCTGCTTTTCACAGCTGGTTTTGGGCCGGGTCACTTTTTAAAAATACAAGACACTAGTGTTTATCACCACAGTGGCCCTTTCATACACAAACTGGCCGTGTTGATCCAATTACGGGAAAGCAGCTGGACAATCCAGCAGCAAAACAGTGCTAGTTCTGTAAATGGCAAGCAGGATGTTGTGTATCGTGTCCGACCAGAGGGGGGAGCCAAACACACCAGTGCTTGAATTTCACTTGTGTAAAAGGGAAAATGATGATTGGTCATTGCCAGGTGATGTAACACCATTTGTCTTTTGTAAGTCCTCAGATTCCTCTGTGCCCTAAAAGCCCCTAGTCTGCACGCCTGGCACACATTCTGGTGGACTAGGCTGGTCCATGTTGGTCACCCTCCCCAAACTGGGGACAGATTGTCAAAAGTGCTCTCCCCGTTTATGTTACACTGGGGAAGCTGAGACATTAGCAGCAGTTTTGAGGTTTCAATACTATAACCAGTTGACACTATTAAGTGCTGTGTTTAATTGAACTGTCTCAGAGCTGAAGCGGTAGCCTTCTCCTGTACAAATCCAAGACAGTTTGAGTTCACTTGCTTTGGTATGGCAAGCTTGTCTGAATCATATTAATCACAGCAGCCTGTGAAAAATAGGTCATAACTTTAAAATCAGCTGTGGAGAATCTTCCTATTATGTGCAAGTTTGCCCAACTGTGAGTGCGTCATTCAGTTTCATGGTGTATCTATCTCACTGCTAAGCTGGAGGCACACTGTCAATGAAGTACTGTCATATAAATACATATCAATGAATCAGGACTTTTGTTAGAACACAGAGCACTAAGACTGTCACGTTCATGGTCCCTGTCCACAGAACCAGCAAACAGGAATGGATAGAGTATAAAATAAGCATCAAGGAGCCAAATCATACATGTTCCTGAACAGAGTTCTTGGGCCCCTTGGTTTCCCAACAATAAAAGAGGCTTGCGTTGTATTCTTAATTCTTGTGAGGTGTAGTGTTATCTATTGTTTTCTTAATTGAAGTCACGATAAGTGTCTCTATGGTTTTGTCTTTTTCCACCCTCTGTCTGAAATGCATTGCCTGGATTTGATTGTGCGAGCCAATCCCTATCACCTTTGACTGCCCGTACCCCCATTATGGCATCCACCCTCCCATCCCAACCCCCTGAGCTCTTCTGGAATGTGTACATGTGTGTGTGTGTGGGTGTGATTGTGTGTGTGTGTGTGTGTGTGTGTGTGTGTGTGTGTGTGTGTGTGTGTGTGTGTGTGTGTGTGTGTGTTTGTGTATCAGTTGACCACAGCTGGCTTGAGCACCACGGTGCCTGGAGGGATGACCACCCAGGACAGCGGATCATGAGACCCGCCTGTGGAGAGGTTCAGGACCCCCCCTGTCACCTCATTCTCTGCCTCCTCCCCCTGGCCCTTCTTGGCCTGCTGGCGCTGGACCCTGCGCTCAGACATGGCCCCCAGCATGGGCACCATTGGCAGGCCCAGGGCCGAGGAGGGAAACGTTGGGGGGAGCAGAGGGGACTTGGCCAGGCCCAGTGGGGAGCCGTTGAAGGACAGGATGGGCGTGCCTCCCAGGCTGCCCGGAGGTGAGTTAGGGCAACCCAGTGAGCTGAGGTCCAGGGGCCGAGGACTGAGGGGAGACAGGGGCACAGCGCCACTCAGGCCCTGCAGAGCATGGCCTCCCAGAAGAGCAGCCGCTGCCCCTGGGATGATAATGTGGGCTCCGCTCACATAGGACAGCTCCGAATCCTTTCCCCCTCCACTCACAAGCCCTCCACTCTGACTGCCCTTCAGCAGGGAGCCCACCCCACCTTGGGAGCCCTGCTCCTGAGCCACAAAGTGGCCGTGGGCTTTGATGTGCTTGCGGAGAGAGCTGGGGTCTGTGTAGCGTTTCAGGCAGCCCACCATCTTGCAGTAGTAGGGCTTGTCCACATAGTGTGTGCGTGTGTGTTTGAAACGGTCGCTGGAGTTGGAGTAACGCTTGTTGCAACCCTCATAAGGACAAATGTAGGGCTTTTCACCTGCAGGGGGAAAGAGGATTCCAATGTTTTGCCCAGAATGAATAAAAAAATAAATTAGGCATCTCTTCTCATATCCAAGGATCATGATCCACCAACTCCATAAAGATTGAAAGCTCTAAATATGAATTACATTTTAAAGCTACCCATGTCTAACTACGATAAGACTTTTTTTTTTAGTTGATCCTGCAACAAATGAATGCATGCTTTCCAGATTTTTGTTATTTGTGTTCTGTAACTCACTGCCACCACTGACCTGTGTGTGAACGGTTGTGTATCTTAAGGTTCTCCAGACGTGAGAAGCTCTTGTTGCAGGTGGGACAGCGGTGGGGCTTCTCGTTAGTGTGAGTGCGGATGTGGATGAGCATCTTGTACCTTCAGCAGAGGAAAAACAAGTTCATTATGTCATATTCTTCTTGGATTCTTCCCTCATTTGTACAGTTTATAAATCCCCCTATTGTATGTTTTTCTCACCTAGCATTGAAGCCCCTGCCTTTGCGAGCACAGCCCTCCCAGTGGCAGCAGTACCCAGAATCCTTCTCAGGCTTGACATGGAAGTCGTTGACATGGTCTACCAAGTCTTGCAGGGAGTCAAAGAGCAAGTGGCACTGGAGGAGGGAAAACATTCAGAATTTCAAATTAATTGTGATGATAAAGCTGTTTTAATCCAACCCTGGTTTTCAGCTTCAGCAGGTTTCCTTTATTTTCTTGGGCCTTACCTTCCTCCAGCGGCAGGCCAGTTGTTCATCTGCTGACAGATCAGGAGAGGCTCTCTTGTCGCTTGTCTGGCCAATGAACATGGAGGATGGCAGGTGAAGTCCCGCCCCAGCTCCGATTGGCACAAAAAACTGAAAGGCCTGTGAGATGTGAGAATTCTGATAAAGAGAAAAAAGAGGAAAAAGAGCAAATGGGGTTCACCGGTCTGCTTCATTAAGAAAGAAGCATCCACTTTAACTCTACTTTAGTTCACATTTCCTGTAATGTGGGCCTGAAATGCCTGAAAACTAAATGTATGGGTACTTCATAAGACCTCACAAGGACAACAAAAACATCAAAACAACACCTGCATTGTAGCTGGCAGTTTGAGCTCCGATGCTGTGAAATCACTTTACAGATGGTATAATTGAGAATAGTCAATCAGCTAGACGACTGGAGTCCACTATGATGCTTAAAGCTGTAGAGCAAATGGTGTACAAAGCAGGAGAGAGGATGCTGATCTTCATCTTTTCCTTCTAAAATCCACTCCACTTTCCCTCTTGTAGTCACCCACTGCGTACTACAAAACCTCCCAACATCCCTGAGCTCAGCATGAGAGCTGTAAGATTCACTGAACCTCAGCTGGGGCTAAAAGAGCTAATGCACTGGCTCCCGCACACTCACACTCTCACTAACACACACACACACACACATACAGTGTAACCCAGCTCGAGCAGAAAACAGAGAGGAGTCTGGATGAAATGTTGAATTTAGAATAAGGGACACATAAGTCCAAGCTGTTGTGTGAGAGTAGGAAAGCGCAGAGGGAGAGAGAAAAGGGTGGAAATGGATCACAATCCCCCGGCTGTCTCATCGTCTTCAGCTATGTCAGAAATGTGTATGTGACATATTTCATAAAATGAGGCCAATTCCTTGCACTGAGCTCTGTCTCTGCATGCAAAACTATGTGAGCTGCTTTGTGGGATGCTGTAGGGGAGAGAACATGTGAGTGTGTGCAGCTGCTCCTCTATGAGAAACAATTATTTGTGTTGTGAGAGAGAAAAAGTGCCCTTACTGCGTCCACAGGGGATAAGTAAAGTGTAGAGTGTGTGTAGAGGGTCAGGGGGCTATCTATAACTCAGTGGGACGCGGGACGGCTGAATGGTCCCAGCCAACGTATCTCAATTCAATTGGGAGGGAATTAAATTAGGCGGCGTGAGGTCTGCATGGCTGTACCTTGTCTTAAATCCGATTATACATGTGCACACACGCATACACACAGGCACACGCATGTCAAGCCGGTGGGGCCACCGAGTGCAAGTTGCACAGACAGAGGCACTTGTTGGGGACACAAGAGGTGTTTGATAAGAGCTAACACCCTCTCTCTTTCACACACACACAGGGCTCCAAACTCCTTGCATAGCCTGATGGAGAGTGTGACACAACCCGATGTTGTTCCTGAGTTGCTGACCCCAGCAGGCTGAGTCACTCTCCGCTGAAGACAGAAAGTGTTGGCCGCTCACTACGTCACTGAAAGACCGTGTTTATTTTTTCAACAACTCAGAGGTGAACGGAGAGAGAGTATGAGAAAACCAGGGGAAATGATGGAGACATTGGTGGCAAAGTAAAAGCTGGTAAAAACTAAGTTGGAACACCTGTATTGGCGTGTAGGTAGGTGTGTTCGAGGTCATCATACTCACCCCTGAGGGGATGTAGTTGCTGTTGGTCATTTCTGGAGAGCTGGGGGTGTGACGGGAGGAGGGGGACATGCTCAGGTCCACCGCAGGGGGGGTGGGGGTATCCGTTCGATCGTGAGGGAAAACCTGCACAACTGACATAACACATACACACACAAACACACCCACACACCTGGTAAGATGACATCTCAACTGGGTGATCTGATACAGGGACAGTGGACTCACTTTTTCCCTTTTTCTCAAAACACACACTTGTGTTTTGTTTTCGCTACAAGGTGACCTACCTGTGCGCGGAGAAGCTGGCGAGGCTGGCTCTATGACCGCGGTGCCATCGTCAGCCATGCGGAGCTGGCGAGCTCGCTTGGGGTGCAGCGGGGAGAGGGGGGGCGAGCGCACCCCTCTGTCCCGCCCATTGGCCCGCCGAGGGAGCTTAAGGTCCAGGGGCTCGTCCAGGGACAGCATGACCGCAACCCGGCGACCTCCCACCTGCACAAACAACCAATCAAAGTGGGTCAGAGCTAGGCCAAGTGGGGCCAATGTAGGATAACTTGCTTTTCCATATTTCCCACGTGAAATTCTGCTGAAATTCCAAAATCCCACTGGGAAAGAAATACTCTCAGACAATGGTAAACTGACCACAATTGTAAACTGAAACACTGAGTCAGCCAAAGAAAAATAAACACACACAAGCACGTAGAGATCTGAGTGACCCCCTCCTCTTTTTCCACACTGACCTTTACTCACAAACTCTTCCTGAGGAATGTCTACAATCCATTCCAGATGGTCACCCTCACCGCCAGCCCTGCTTCACCCTACCCCATGACCAGTCACTGGCCCTTGCACCCTGTCACGTCACCCGCTACCTCAGCCCCCCCCTTACCCCCACAGTGTGCACCTTCAGAGATCAAGGACCTTTAAGACCCACCAGCAACCCCCGGGCCTTCAAGTCCAGCTGCACCCACTCTGTCCACATCCTCTCTCGTCTAAACACACTGACCTCTGGACCCAGCCTGAGGGTTGTGGGCAGGACGGTTCATCTAGCTGTCATTTCGAGTTCCTCAGCCAATCGACTGACAAAGCATCACCACGTTGTACCATGCAAAGAATTTAGAAAATAAATACACAACCAAACACCTAGACTAACCCTATTAGTGAAAGGAATTGTTAAATCGTGAGTCTAGATCATATTTGAGGTATCAGCAAAACCTCCTGAAGAAATAACAATTCTTTTAGTATAGATTTTCACACAGGCCACAACTTTCAACTCAAATGTAAATAAATGCTGAGTCTGTTCTTCTTCATACGGGATTTACTGCTTCACACATACAGGTGGTGCTAGTACAGTGCTGCTGGTTCATAGCCAAGCTCTCCATTCAATACAATGTGTTAGGGTTCACTGCTCCTTCTCACCAGGCTAACACACAAACACACAAATCTCCTCAAAGTACTTTCCATCTAAACACACACACAGTTGCAGAATGTCCTATATTCCTGCTCGAGTCCATGTAGAACAGTTCCCAGTGGGCATGTAATGGGTACACCATACACAGATGCACACACAGTCATACTTACAGAAACACACACACAGAGACACACACAAGTAATTAATCAAACTGTAAATTCAACAAATTTACCCTTCCTCCCTCTCCTTCACACACGCCGACACACACACATGGAAGCCACAGTTGGTAGTGAATGGTGGGCTTTGAGAGCGACTGGCCAGGGGCCACATGAGAAGCCCTTGTGTCTGGGAGGCATGGAGCAGAGAGGTCAACAGGTTCACCAGCCCAATGAGGGATGGCCACAAGCTCACACACACATTCATACACACGGCCGGGGTTTGGAGGGGGTGGTGCAGACCCAATCAGCCATAGATAAGAGGATGATGATACACACTTGTACTGGTACAAACAAGGGAACATACAGCACACAGAGCAGCATTATGGCATTATCAGTGAGATCACGGTGCGCTGGTATATATATATATATTTATACACATATATACACACACACACGCACTCATGTTCCTCACATGCACATAAGTAAACATCATAGGACAAAAAACCTTTGGTTTTTATCTGATTACAGATCACTGACCCACAGGTCTCCCTTGGTTGGCAACTTTAGAATGATGTCAACAATAACTTAAATCACAATGAGCAGGAAAACCCCACAGAAGCGTGTGTTATGCCAGGAGAAGGGCATTTTACAGAATCAAGTGAGGGAATTAGAGATGGTATTTCCAACAAGCCGCGGCCAGTCAGGAACAAAATCAAATACATCACTTATTCACGTTTCAAAGCAACTCATCACTCTCTAATTGTTTAACTCTGTCAATATACACACGGGCCTGTGAGTTAAGACAGACTTGAAAAAATGTGAATGTATCCTTTAAATAACTGAAATTTAACAGTGGTCTATTTTTTTTTTACCATCTAATATTGCCATTCTCTCAATTTTCCTAGATTTTGCTAAATGTATCCAGTTACATCTGTATAGGCTGTTAAAGAGAGATTTAACCACATCAGTACTGAAGATTATCAGTCAAACCCAGGTCAACTGTGTAATAATAAAGGAGGAGTATTACTGGCAGTTGCTCTAATTATCATTTTGACTATAGAGTGTTTGTTACGTGGGCAAACACTTTTAGTAGCTTTGAAAATAAACATGTTTTGATCTGTCAGAGCGGATATGATCCTCATTTAGAATGAGCTGTGGTTAGTACCGCATCTCTCTCTCTCTCTGTCCTGTGAACTGGGTGGATTATGACTAACTTGCTGTAATTCCTACCACACAGGCTGCCAAGAGTTTTGGCTTTATTGTTTGGCTAAAGTAGCAGAAAATCGTCTGTCATCCACTTTAAACGAGTAAAAGCCCTTACCCTGAGACGCCGACCAGGAACCAGCTTAACCTTTCTACAAATCCTACTCTCATCCACTGCAGGGACAAACAGCAATCTGGCCTCCAATCAGTGTTATAGTCCATGCTGTAGAACACAATGAGAAACAGATATGGAACTTCTGGGTCCATATAACTAAGAATATAAATCTGTTTGATAACTCAGATCATATGATCCTACATTTCTCACTGTGAGACAGGTAGAGACGCTACAGGGGTATCCACACACAAAAGCTCTTCTTAGGCAGCTGCTCCACATACAAACCATTACTATATCTCCATACTGGACTGTATAGCTCATCTTTCCAATTTATTAAGCAGGCTTCCCTAGCTATCTCACCCCCACACAAACAACAGCCAGTCTCATGAAAATGTGTCCTTTACCCTATATAAAAAGGAGGATTGTTGGTATCACTCAGCTTGTTGCATGTTGTTGGAGAAATGCTAGTTTAAATTGGCAGTATGCTGCTATAAATCTTAGCAGATAATTTATTTTCGCATGAAATCTTTTTTCCTTTTAACTTCAAGTAGATTATGTTGCCTGGTGTTTAACTATTTTAGCTGATTCCATTTTCTTTAATAAAGGGTCACAATGTCTTTCTACTGATCTGCTGAAAAGGTTAGTTGATCAATGCATTAGTCAGATGACAGATAATCACTCCACAAAACTTTTGAAAATGAATTAATCATTCAATCCATTCTTCAAGCAAAGATGTCAAAAGATTTTGATTGTAAAAATTTAGAAGTTATGATAGTAAATATCTTTGAGTTTTTAGACAGCTTGTCTGACAAAACAAGCAATTTTTAAGACATCACAATGGACTCTTGGAACTTATAACCAATGATGGGCATTTTTTAGGCCACAGAATTAACTGATTGATCAAGAAAATAATCACCAGGTTAAATTATAATGAAAATAATTAGTTTCAGCCCTATAACACTTGTACCAATAACGTTTTACAAAGAAATAAAATTAGATAAGACCAAAATTATTTCAACACATAGAGGCTGTCGCGCAAGAGTTAAGAGAAAAAAATTACATTACAAGATTTTGTTTATTACTAAATTTACCAGTTAATATACTAAAGCTTATAAAATGGGGACTTAAAGGTGCTATTTGTAAAATTTCTCTGGCGCCGAACGTGGTTTCTTGACGGTAGTGGGTGGTGGTGGTGGTCATGGTCGCTTGCCAAGAACTTCAGCCATCATTGCGTTCACAAGACAAGAGGTTAGTATACGCCCTCTGAGCAGAGCTACTTCTTCATCCTCTCATGCTGAACTGAGAGCAGACTGGACGCTACGGTGACTCACCATCCGAAAATGATGAGACAGGCCGGCTGGGCCGGGGCTAGCTGGTTAGCATGCTAACATCAGTAGAAGAAAAGAAATGATAGAAATAGAAGAAAAACAAGAGTTAGCATTTGAGTTGCTTTCCACTGGTGGAGACAGCTCTTGGTGAATAAAGGAATGAAGTTTGATGCTGAACTCGCAACGTTTTTTCCAGACTGGTAAGTAAACAGTTAATGCTAATGCTGGCTATGTAGCAATAGCAGAAACTTACATATAGCACCTTTAAATCACTTTTAGAGGATTACATAAGGAATTACACTTGAAGAAGATTTTGAAGGGGCTACTGGATTATATTTATTCTCAAATAACAAAATCTTGAGAGCAATTGGAAATTTAGTTCATGGATAGAGATGTTAAGGTCAAATACAGATCGACTTTCTTGGACTTTGAGAAACTCAGCAGGTCATAAATAATCTTCGGTACATCCAGTGCAGTCTATACCACACTAATGTGATCACAGTACAGCTCCTGGTGAATCAATCCCCATTGCTGGATTTCAACCAGCCCACCCTCATGATTATTTCTTAGTGGGCAAATAGTAGAGACTGGCTGGGAAGTGACTCACAGTGTGTGGATCTTGGACTGGAGCTACGAGCGCTCAACTACATCCTCCAAACAGCCACAATCACTGAGAGGGGTTTGTGGGAAATGTGAGACAAAGAGAAAGGGCAACTGAGAGAAAGAATGATACAGAGAAGGAGACAGTTTGGAGTTGTCTGTGTGTGCATGCCGGCGAGATATGCAAGTGTGTGTGTGTGTGTGCGTAAAGCTCAGTGGCGGGTGGCTGTGAAGTTTGGGGAAGGGGTGCTGTCTGGCCCCCATGCAGACTTCCTTGCTCAGCCGTGGGGTCGACAGTCTCTCTGAAAGGCGGCATTGTCCCTTCTCTGGGCCCTCTCCTCTCTCTCTCTCTCTAGCAGAGTAAACACAGGCTACAGCAGCTGAACGAGAGAGAGAGCGGAGAGGAGGGATCACCAAGGGGGCCACAGTGAGGATATACAAGATTGAGGAGGAAGTGGTGGAGGAAGAGGAGTCCTGAGAGAGAGGTTTTTGTGTGTCCTCTTTAGCAACTCCCATCACCTACCCCCCTGCATAACCCTTCCTCACCCGAGTCCTAAATTGATGCCCCAAGTCCCTTTGATGAGCTATGGCCGTGTGTGTTCAGGGGTGAACATGGGTAGAGGCTGGAAGGTGTGGGAGAGGTGGGAGTTGGTCGGTGAGTGAGATAGCGCAGGGGGGCACGGGGTCAAAAAAAGGCAAAAATGTGTTTCAGCTCCCCCGTGCTCCAAGGCTAGGCTCACACGGATCAGCACTGACCCTTAGCCATGCTCCAACCAACTGATCTTTAGTCTCATCTGAGTAGATCTGTACTGATGAGGATCATGTTTCAGCTCAGTCTGCTTGGTCCGCTGGTGCAGAAATGTGAGCCAATAAAAAGCATCAGAGAATATCAAAACTGTGAGGTTTAAGATGATTATGTTACAGGGTATAAAATCGTATTTTGCAATATTTTTGTTTCTGTGAGAGTTTCAGAGAGTGAGAGTGTGTCTGTGTGTGTGTGTGTGTGTGTGTGTGTGTGTGTGTTTGTGTGTGTGTACACATTTTGTGAGACCCCCCTCTGAGACGCGCTGTAACTTAATCTCCCTCCTGCTGTGACCCTGGGAGGTGGTCTGCAGGAGGTAAACCATCTCTCCCCGGGGCTCTTTGCCCTCTTTTTTCATTCTCACACAAAAACACACACTCAAAACTAAAAGAGAAAGAGAAACAATGTGGTGGCATCAACACCATCGAAACAACTAATGGTATTTATTGATGTGATTCTGAACGGCTTTAATGTGTTCTTTTAAAACAAACAAAGAAAATTTACATGTATGAGGTAGCAGTTCCTAAACACCATGCTGTGATACTACTTGGCGTCCTTTTGATTACACGGATACCTTGAAATTAATGAGAGCAGATGCCGCATCATCAGCACATTGATATAACTTTCAGACCAAATTATGAACTGAGATAGTAGCACTCTAAAAACACAAAAGTTCTCATTACTGTGGCCAGTTTCCTGTTTCCACCTTATGTTCTCATGCTGACACATCTCAGGAAACAAGCCCTCAGCAGAGCACCACAAGAGTGGCATCCTCCACCTTTTATATAAGAATAAATAATCATTCAATAATCATCGTTGTATAGGGGAGGTACTAACTAACAGCTTTGCGAGCAGCTCAGTTATCTACAAGTTATCTACCTTTGTTTGTTGTCTGAAATATGCCAACGTGCGTTACCTGACCCGGACTCACGACCATCCAAACAATCAGGGTTGAACGCCAATTTGAAATAGAAATCAGCCACCTCAGTGTTACTGGAGAATATCAGCTTATCACAAATTTTATGTATCAGGTGATAAGTGATGCAAAGAAATGCCAAAGATATGTGTGTGATAATTTAGAAATAGACTTCTCATGACACATTTTATACACCAAAGGGCACTGCCAAGTTTATTTTTCAACTGTAAAATACACCGCTCAGTACATCGGTTGGTAGTTATTTTGTAATAACCAAATTTAAAGGGTTGTCAGAAATATCCATGTAATATCTATATGTTAAATATGTACAATAGAGTTATTATAGGTTTATTAAAACCTTACAGAAGATCATAGTATATACCTACTCGTTAGCTCATCTCAGTGTCAGAGATGAAGGTGATTGCAATAGCTTTACAAAATTAGACTAAAGAAATACAAAAAATCGCCTAAAGTATACCTTCTGCCATGTTAAATCTCACGTGCAACATTGCAGTGACCACATTTAATGAACTGAAGATAAACAACTCTATTTAGTAAATGTGTTTCTCTTAGGTTTGGTAACTCTGTAGTTTAGCAGTGCTGTATACAGAACCAGAGTAGCACCTTGGCACATGTCTAGACCTGCTGGTTTTTCCATCCTCCAGGTGGGAAGGACAGGGTCAAAGGTGAATGAATGAAGTGAGGGTGTGGTGTGACCTCTGACCCCTGGCATTTGGGTTCTACATCTGCCACTGAGGCCAAGGAGGAATAAACAAAGCTGGCATGTTTCAAACAGGTTTATGCACACAATACTCTGAATAATCGGATTTACGTGATCAAAGCCTTTCTACACTTCAAAGCAAAGCGACTCCCATTTGCAGTTTTTTCTTAATAGTCAGTTTTACATGGATTCATATCAAAGTCAGGCGAGACTAGTCAGAGGAGAACACAATGCAGCAAGCTTCTCACATTACCACTGAACTCTGATAAAGAAACTTAGATGAAGGTGAGACAGGTCACGATCTTGTTATTAGTATGTTGCTTACTGAAATTGGAGACAAAAGAAAACAGGCCCAAAAATGGTCTGTTTCATACTCCCACTTCTGTTGTTGCTGACGTTTCTTGAGGTAGTAGTCACGAGTGACCCCACCTCCGCTGACACATACACACCCGAGCCACAGCCCCCGTGAACACCCTCCACCCCTCACCCTCTGACGGATCGCCCAACACACAAACACACACACACAGCTGAGAAAATTTTGTTCCTGCCTCTGTCCTCCTCAGCCAGCCGCCTCCTCAGACAGGAAACCTCAGTTTCCAATCCTCCTCCTCCTCTGGGCCCCTAATTCCCTCTTTCTCTTTATCCCTCTGTTCTTTGCTTTTGTTTTTCACTTACTTTCACTGCTCTGCTTCCTCTTCTAGTTTATTTTTCTTTTTCTCTCTCATCTCATTCTTCTCTCACCTACTACTGCAGCCCTCCCCTCCCTTTAATGGTGTATTAATTGCCAAATTATTTCCTGTATTTACACTAGATTTTTTGAGATTTTTTAACATAATACAGCTAAAGAAAAGTTCCAGTTACTCGGTTTTCTCTTACTGTAAATCTAAACTCCCCCCCTTCCTCTTCCCCCTGTTGCAGAAAGGCAAATAGGATCGTACACAGGATTATGTAATAGCAGCATGCATGGTGCCACTGGGGAAGGGATATTGAAGAAAAAAGGCAGTTGTTGGAGTGGAGTCACAGCGGCTGCAATACAGAGACAAAGACAGGGTGATTCACAAGCTTCAGCACAGGGTGAAATAAGCAAACGATTGCCACTTGTCATTTCAAAAAAGAGAACAGGAATATATCACTGATAAATTAAAGATACTGTGTGATACAGTGTGAAAAATTAAGAGATAAAGATGCAAAGGAGGACGGGGTGGAAGAAATCCAAGACAACACATGGAGCAAGGCAGAAAGGAGTGCATGAAGGAAGGAAGCAAAGAAAAAAGGTAGGGATAGGTGGAGCGAAAGAGGGAAGGAGTGCAACAGGAAGTTTCTCAGCGAGCTACTGATGGCCTCCAGCCAAAGTGTTCAGACACTGAGGAATTCCATGCAGAGGGCAGGGAGGGAGGGAAGGTGCCAGGAGGGAGGGAGGGAGGCACAAAACCAGGAGGGCGGGTCGCACTTGTGGTTTGTTGTCAAAGGGGACTGCTACATGAGAAAGGAAGGGCACACACTTAAAGCAATATCTGTCTGAACATTAACATTTTTGTTTTGAGACAAAAGTTTGGTATGAACAGCCTGACAAAAAGTTTTCCGAGAGCCACTCAGTGGGAATTTAAACTGTACATCCATACTGGATTATAATATTTAAAAAAAAAAAAAAAAATCAAATATTAAGCTAAAAAAGTCGCAGCTATGAAGACAGCATGATTAAATACCATAATAAAGAAATGTGATGGTATGCAACTAGAGTTGGAAAAACTAGATGATTAATTGATGAGTCAATCTACAGAAAATTAATTGGAAATTGCCAAATTTTGATTATCGAGTAATTGTTTGGATTAGGTTTCAAGCAAAAGCGAATCTGCCGCTTTTCTCTGTTTAACGTCATTATAAATTCGGTTTATTTGGCTTTTGGACTGAAACAAGACATTTAAAGATGTCTCCTTAGGCTCTGGGAAATCTTGATGGGCATTTTTTCACAATTTTCTGGCACTGTATAAACCAAGATTGTCAGATTAATTGATAACGAAACTAAGTTAGTTGCATATCAGGAACTAATTGAAGTGTTACACTGTAAACCGTCTTCCCTGGCAGATGAAAAGATGCATTTTGAAGGCTGCCCACTAGAGCTGAAACATTATTCAATTTGAATCATTTTGAAACTATTTTGACAATCAAATACAGTAATTGTTTAATTGTTTATGTCATTTTCAAAATACCACACATTCCCTTGTTTTAGCTTCTCCAATGGGGGATTTGCTATTTTTCTCAGTTTTATATCGTTATAAAATTGAATGTCTTTGACCTATGGAATGTTTGTTGGACAAAACAAGTCATTTGAAGATGCCACCTTGAGCTCTGGGAAACTGTGGTTTTCTGACATTTTATAGACCAAAGGATTAATTGAGACAATAACATATCCGGTTTACTGTGGTGTTACGGGCTGAATTAAACATTAGAGGGTAATTGTCAGTGTTACATATATTTAATGTGAGACAAAACACTCCACCAGACTCTACATCTTAATGGCATCCAGAAAGACCTGGAAGCAGAGCAGCAATTCCACTTAGCCTGCCATATAGTGAGACGGCGAATGATCTATAAAAAAACCATCTGACTGAGATTTCACATTGTGTCGGTAAGCCTTATGGCCTGCTAAACCCGGGATTATCACACGACACAGTGACCTGACTTGACTCTCGGTGGTGGTGGGGATGAAAGGGTGGGTTTCAAGGGAAGCATGCATTATTAATCAGTATAAAAATGCATTTGTAAACTTGTATCAAAATCTTACACAAAGAACATCTTCATGCGAAACTCTTGAGATTTGGTTTTCATTCTGTAATTCATTAGATGAGGACTGAGTGTGCCTCAGGGTGCAAATATCATTGGAAAATCAGTTCTGCAATTAAAATTATCTTCTGAACTATTTTGACAATCAAATACAGTAATTGTTTAATTGTTTATGTCATTTTCAAAATACCACACATTCCCTTGTTTTAGCTTCTCCAATGGGGGATTTGCTATTTTTCTCAGTTTTATATCGTTATAAAATTGAATGTCTTTGACCTATGGAATGTTTGTTGGACAAAACAAGTCATTTGAAGATGCCACCTTGAGCTCTGGGAAACTGTGGTTTTCTGACATTTTATAGACCAAAGGATTAATTGAGACAATAACATATCCGGTTTACTGTGGTGTTACGGGCTGAATTAAACATTAGAGGGTAATTGTCAGTGTTACATATATTTAATGTGAGACAAAACACTCCACCAGACTCTACATCTTAATGGCATCCAGAAAGACCTGGAAGCAGAGCAGCAATTCCACTTAGCCTGCCATATAGTGAGACGGCGAATGATCTATAAAAAAAACCATCTGACTGAGATTTCACATTGTGTCGGTAAGCCTTATGGCCTGCTAAACCCGGGATTATCACACGACACAGTGACCTGACTTGACTCTCGGTGGTGGTGGGGATGAAAGGGTGGGTTTCAAGGGAAGCATGCATTGTAAACTTGTATCAAAATCTTACACAAAGAACATCTTCATGCGAAACTCTTGAGATTTGGTTTTCATTCTGTAATTCATTAGATGAGGACTGAGTGTGCCTCAGGGTGCAAATATCATTGGAAAATCAGTTCTGCAATTAAAATTATCTTCTGAACTATTTTGACAGAACAAATGAAAAGAGAAGAGGCAGTGATAGGGAGAGATACAAGCTGAACACTGGCACGGGGCTAGGAAACTTCCCCAAACCCCAAGTCAATGGATGAGACTCCCTAGTAGCTGGTACATGACATGAACAGGCCCACATGTAGCAACATGTGTTTTGAGTCACTGGTTAATTTTTCTCCCACCTACTCCCATTCGAAATTGGGCAACATAAGTTTTTAATCAACTAAAGTAGTTGTAATATATATTGTAGTGTCAGGGCAGCAATCAGAGGTAAACAGATAATCCCCCGGAGACCATGACTCAGACCGCTGAAGCAGTAAACCTACCCAACACTAATGCGTAAGGCACTTCACACAATAGCACTGTAGGCTTTGAAGAGTGGTGAGTAATCTTACAGTAACGTGGGGCATTTCACAACATAGCAGTTTCATAGCGCAGCAAACGGGGGCAGGAACTAATGAACGCAGAAGGAGGCCTACCACCATCCGGGAAGAGAGGAGAGGAGGGGAGAGAAGGGAGGAGAGGAGAGGAGAGGAGAGGAGAGGAGAGGAGAGGAGAGGAGAGAAGAGGAGAGGAGAGGAGAGAAGAGAAGAGAAGAGAAGAGATGAGAAGAGAGGATATGAGAGGAGAAGAGAAGAGATGAGAAGAGAGAGGAGAGAAGAGGGGATGAGAAGAGTGTGTTTTCTTTACACTCAGGAGGTTTGATTGACATCCCCACCCTGGCTTACTTTGACCTCCCAGTAACTCTGCTGGGCCTCTTTACCTCCTGCAGTCCACTGAATGCATTCCCTCCAACCCTCACTCCTCATCTCTCTTCTTTGCTCTGCCATACTTCCATATAAACAAGACCTTGCATGGTCTCCCTCAGCTCTATTCCCCCTTGATTTCCTCTTCACTTCCTCAGGCTATGTCCCCGTCGTCTGTCATCACTCTCTCCTCTTTTTCTCCTTCATCAACCCCTCTCATCTCTCTCTCTCTCTCTCCCGTTCTCCCCCTCTATTCAGTCCATTCCTGTGGCCTCTCCACACAGGCAGTGATGCAATCCTCCGACTCCTGCGCGCAATCACAGGGTCTGGAGTCTGCTTGCCAGCCAAGCAGGGGCGTCACCACACCACGCTCAGTAGGAAAGCAACACGAGAGGAAAGGGATGGGGGGGGGGGGGGGGTATAAGAAATAAAGCCAATGAGAGAGGGAGGAAAAACAGTCTGAGGCTGTCAGAGTTGGTGGTGGGTGATAGAGCAAAAAGTAACGTGATGAAAGTTAACAGTTCTGTTTTACAGTTTGTACATATTAAAAATAAAACTTTGGTTATGTTTTAGTTTAGTTTTTTTTGTTGTTTTGTGTTCATGTGGTAAGGTGTTTGTTTTTGTTAAAGGTAGTGGAGGATCTTTTGGATGAATCTGAGTGTGGATGATGAAACAGCACAACATCCCAGCTCCTTGTCCTCTCATCAGCCCACCAACCAGCTGTGTCTGTCTTGCTGGAGTTGCTGGATAGGGTCTGTGTTTCGGAAATGATGGATCTTTGCTACTCCCACACTAAATGCTGTCGTTCCAGCTGACTCAGACCAACATGAGCAGTATTCTAACAGCTAGACTTGAAGTACAAAATTCTACTGATATTTGAAGAGGTGTAACTTTGTCAGAACTGGGAGGTTAACACTCGCTTTGGAGGTCTATACTCTTCTAAACAATTATTTCCTTTTTTCCGTATTTCCCTGCTGGGGCAGTATATAATGGAGGAGGAGTTATATGCTAATCTCTTTTGACTGTGCAGATGCATGCATGGAAAGAGTGATCTTATCAAACCAAATGCACTTTGACAGGGATGGAAAGAGATTATAGAACTTTAAAAAGTGAAGTTTAAAGCTGAAACCTTGCAATGGTTATGTGCAGGTGTGCATGCATGTATACACACACACACACACACACACACACACACACACACACACACACACACACACACACACACACACACACATTCACTCCTGGTTTGCCAGCTTTGCAGAGGCAGACCTCCCCTAAAGGCAACAGAAATGAGCACAAGGTCAGGTTAGGAATGCAAAGCACTGGCACCTGCCTAAATCTTTAAAATACCAGGTTCTCTCTGTGCACACACACTCTCTCTCACTGACACACACACACACACACACACACACACACACACACACACACACACACACACACACACACACACACACACACACACACACAGACACACAAATGAAAGACCACTACTAAAATCCGAGTTAGAGTTTAAGACTTAAGAGAAATCACTTCATTTCAAAACGAAAGACAAAAGGTGTGCACAACAAAATCTGAGGATGCATCAAAGTATATTACTTACTAACCAACTCAGCTTCAAGCTCATTTTGAGTGTACAAAGCAGCTGCGGTTGAATTCAACAGAAGATGTCTGTTTTCCCTCACTGGTGAAAACCCAGCACCAGTTCGAAACCACTGAGTAGGATGGAATGGGAGGAGGTCCAGAAATCTCTCCTTCTCTCGTCTTTCTAGTTTCTTCTTTCTCTCCCCCGCTCTCCCACACACTTAACAGCAGGCTGAGGGCAGATTAGTAGGGGTGACATGCGTATGGAAACTGTGGCACGATAAGCAGCAAATCCGGGCTATATTTCAGCACCAGTTGCTGGGCCAATGTGGTGTCCTTCCAATGACAGCTTCAAGGATCAGGGTAAGAAGTACTGGGCCACACAGTACAAGCACACATAAAACATACCAACTGTACAGCCCTTGTGTACAACCATACAGACATGGATACGGGTAAAAAAAACAAACGCTAGTGCACAGCACGCTGGCTGTGTGTTGTGGAGTTCAGACCAGTTCAGAGTGTTGTGGTACCGCTCCAGCTATGGGAGGGGTGCGCCTGTCTCATAGTCATTTCCTGGATGGGGATATTATGGCACCACACGCATGAGAAACAAACCCCTTTCGCCTTTACACACTGACCCCAGCCACTTTCATTTGCTTGCAACTCAGTAAGCCAACGGCGCATAGTGAACTCCCTGGGAAGCAAGTCTTCTTATTCAATAGCCGCGGTAATATGATCCCAACAACAGCTTTATGCAACACGGCCTCTGGAAGGCTGGGGGTAAGGCGTGGGGTGAGGAGGTGGGTGTTCTGTCACTGTGTGGGGTTGCTGAGGCCCATCAGACACATCTGCAGTGTCGCAACATTTCTACTTCTTCACGCCAGAATTCCTGGATGACCACTCCCCGTCCCTGGACAGGGCTGGGTGACACCTATGCACCAGCCGCGCTGTACAGGAGATGGCCGAGAAGGGGGGCCCGGACAGAGCCAGATGTGCCTTGGACAGAGAGCGTCCCTGTTAGTGTGTGTCTGTTAGCATGTGAGTCTATAAGTGTGTGTGTGTAAGTGTGTTTATGTAGAGAAAGGAGGAACAGGAAAGGGGCTCAGCTTCCAAAACCAAAGCATATTAAAGGAGAAGAAAACAGGAAGAGGGAGAAATACAAAACAGCAGAGAGCAATTAGCAGATGAAGTGACGTGGTGTGTGTGTTTTTGTGTGTGTGTGTGTGTGTGTTGGGGGCAAACACAGCAGCAGGACAATCAAGGAGCTCCTGCTTCTTTAAATTTGGGCGTGCCACCCCTTACTGTCTGCTTACTTCCATTTCAACCCTTCACTCGGCAGTGATTTCACATATACATGTACATGTACACACAAAGCTTGTGTTGTCATTTCCTTCTGAGGCTGTGCCAACTTAACGGCAGCCCTGTGTTCTCCCTCCTCACATGGTTCTCTCTGAGTAACCCTCCACCCCGCGTTCCCTCCCACCGTGGCTGGCAATAAGACAAGGTCAATATGATAGTCTTTTCTCTCCTCTCCTTTTTTCCCTTTATCTCCCTCCCTCTCCTTTTCTCTCTGTATTTCTGTGTTCTAGCTCAACTCAGTGACAGGCTCCACCCTACATCTTTCATCTTTTGCGGCTCCATCCAAGAGAGAAACAGAAAAAGAGAGCAGATAGACAGATGCAAGGGGACAGATGGAGGGCAACTGAGATGGCAACAGAGTTGAGCATAATGCTGTAAAATGGAGTAGCACTAAACTCTTAATGCAGATTTGTTGGCATGTCCGCTTTGTTCAATGTGTTGGAAACAAGCATCAGAAAGATCTGGAGCCGATTCCTCTTTTCATTTGGCGTACAGCGAGGGCTAAAAAAAAGGGCCGTGGACAATCATGCAGTGTATCAGAAGTCTTGGAAAGAATGAGCCTAAGAGAGGATCTCAATTAGTGTTGAAGGTCAGGTTGATATTCATGATCTTACACACACCGCTGTCCTGAATCAATACTGACATTTAGAATCAATTAAGGTATAGCCAAGCTCACTATGACTGACAACACCATTTATTGAAACCCGAGCAAACAAGGAGCAACGACACTTAGAAGCAATCAGATGCAGTAAAAGAGAAAGACAGGCTGTGTTAAGATAGTGTGTAGTTATTATTCAAGATGGCCACTGAGAGTCAATTATTACAACTTTTAGCAACCGAATAAAAACAGAGAGGGTATTTCATAGAGGCATCTGAGGTCCTTATAAGTCTTTATTTCACAAAATGCAACCTCAAACTTAAAACATTTCCAAATTACATAAGGTTCCCTCAAAAGAAAAAAACAGCCACGGTACAGATGAATTAAATTAGTGCTGGCAACATCTCCACAACACCACACAGAAGGTAAACACTTACAGGCCAAACTTTTTTTCTCTCCCCCTCTCTTTTACTCCTTGTATAAGACGGAGAATCTCATATAATGCATGTGTCACTTATGAGGCTGGGGGCTCATGGAAAGTGGGAGATGAAAATGCGAGGGAGGGAAGAGGGAACAGAAGCGGAGTTTAAAGCGAGGAGGAGATGGAGTCCCAGGGAGTTGGGGATTGAGGGAGGAGGGGGGTGAAAGGGGGGCAAAGTCTGGAAGCTAGCTGACAGGACTGGATATGCCCAGACTGAGAGCCAGGCCCAGGCCCAGACTTGAGAGCCTTATTTGACTCTCCGAAATGCCTCACCCGACTCTCCCTCTTCCCCCTCTCTAAAAAAAAAAAAAAAAAAAAAACCCCATCAATCCCTCTCCCCCATCTCTCCCTTCCCAGCATGTCTTTCCTCACCCGTACTTACAGGCAGTGCCCCTCTTGTCCGACTCCTCCCTTTCTTTTCTTTTCAAACAAGCAAACACACACATACATACCTCAGTCATACTGAACTGCTATAGTGCTATTGAGGTTATACTAGAGAATCCAGGGTGTTGGCCAAGCAAGTAAATAATAATACAAACCAGCTGTGTCTCCGCTTAAACTGCATTGCTGTGAGAATATTACTGTACAACTCACAGCTCCTGAACTGAGCTCCCAGATATCTAAAGGCTCCAGCTAGATCCACTTTTACTATCACGTAGAAGTTAAATATTAAATATGTTAGTGGAAACTAACCCAAATAGACCAAAAGAACCCCCCCTCCCTTCCACAACACCCGCACGCAGTCCGACCCCTCCCCACTCATACTCTGCCTACTCCCTCACATTGCTGTTATTCTTTCGTTTCTTGGCTTTACTCCTATACTCTTTCTTTAACTCTTCCTCATCAAGTGTACCCTGCCACCGACATGGTCTGCGTATTGTCTGAAGGGCTCTGCGAGCTGAAATTCTCTCACGATAGAAATACTGAGCGGGGAGCGCAGAAGGAGCATTAAAGAGAGTGAGAAGAGGTAGGGTGGGGTAGCTGGAGTGAGGCACTGAGTTGTCTGTGTTTATTTTGGAAATGCAGGCCTGGAGAATTGCAGCAGAAGAACTGACCCCTAAACTTCACCGTGGCAGATCCTCACAGAAAGAGCAAGACTCCTGCGCTCATTTGGGATGTCCCACACAGGTGATTTTAAAAAGGGTAGACCATATGTCCCCAAGGGGCCATTTTAAATCACGCTGGGGATCCAAGAATGGTCTGCTCCAGGAGGAAACCGTGAGGCCGTGAGGTGATTAGTGGTTACAGTTTAACTGGAGAAAAATGCACGGTCCGTGAGCCCAGCCAGCCAGGGAGCAAAGCGGTATGCACTGGCCTCTTTCAGTATGCAAGTTAGTGTGAGTCAAGCTCTGTATCCACCTCATCTATTCTTAATGCATGGGTCCAGGAACCGGGCCATCACCCCGCGCAGACATATCACACTGTGGCGCTCCAAAGGACGGCTGTGTCACCTCTACTGCTGCACACATGGCAATGATTAGTGATAAGAGATTCTGTGGAAAGAAATTCACGGCGCCAGTCTGTAATGAGTTGAGACAGTCATTTTACGTCTTTTTCAAGTTTAAGTTCAGTTCAGCTGATGAATCCGTTCTGTTTCTGCTAAGATTTTAGTGAGTTACATTGATGTCTTCAACCTTGTGGGTCATATGATTTCCCATGGTGTACTGTACAGCCAGCATCAGCTGCAAACTAACCAAGGGTTTGCCAATAACTCTCAGTAAATTACGAACTTGAGCCGTGAGTAACAGGTGGACTGGGAGCCTGAATGATAGAATTTTTTTTTGGCATTGTGGCACAAGAATACATGATGAAAGGCAAATCATCTGTTGTAATGTACAGATTGTGACTCATCGCCAAGACATCATATTTTATGGTATTTTTAAAGTATTTATCCAGAACTGACCATGGACACCATGTTATAAACAGCATCTTCTCTCCACCTTGCTTCACTGAAGGGCCACGTGGTTTCATCTGGGTACATCGTGCATCTCTTGTGACATTTCCAGCCCAAACAAAAGGTCAAGAGCTTGAATGTGCAACTCCATTAAACATGTCAGAGAAATTACATACCCCAATAGTGGTTGCATTTCATCTGCTGAGCACCCTAATGCATGAATCACAAAGCTGTTCATCTGATTAGCACTGATTATCTACAAGTGTAACCACAGAAAGGACGTATCTGTCATGGGAATCTAAAATAAAGAGGCTCTTAAACCTGAAGACAAATGCAAGTGTTTATCAGGTGCCTTGTTTTCACTGCATGCTGCCTCATTCACTGACCACCGTAATCCCCCCCCCCTGCTGCTGAGTTGCCTTTCAGCTGGACCGTAATCCCCAGCAGCTATGGAACCCCACTGTGATATTAATTCAAACACTCTCCCGATGTAGTCTGTGCCACTTAAATTCCACCCACTTACCCGTAGCAGTCCTAGTCCTCAGAGTTGTATTTTTCCCAGTGACAAACATACGTTAATGTGCCGCAACGGACCGACAACACAGTGTGAAAACCAAAAACTTACTCTTGTCACCTTAGATTTCAGATGAGTTTCTTTGTGCTAGCATACTGCACAAGGCAGGAATCCCACTGAACACGCTTCTCTTTATAAAATGAGGTACAATTTTATTGGTCTGGTTTAAGGCAATAAGTGCAAGTGCAGTGTGGGCTCCCACCATCCCTCTACCACATGCCTCGTGGTTGCGCGCTGACGCAGGAATATGCCATTAGGGTCCACCTTTTCTACCATAAAGCAGCTGCCTTTCGCTCACAGTTTGGGACCTCGGGGGTATGATGTCACACAGTTGCGGTGTGCGGCAAACTCTCAAAGCAGGGAAAAACTGGGGAGGGGGATGACAACCACGCCCACGATTTGATTTGAGAGGGGGAGAGCCTTTATGGTATATCCACTGCTGCACAAATTGCAGCAGATGAAGCCAGTTGGTGTCAAACCTGTAACTCTGACCAAATCTGCGTGCAAGCTGTTGTTCCCAGCAGCTGCCCAAGTATCTACGTTTGGCCAAGCATGCGGTCAGGATGAGAAAATGTACAGCAAAAAAGGCTGCCTACACAAACACACACACACACACACACACATCCTGTGAGTGTGGAATGCTACCACCAGGATGCACAGCTGGACCCCAGTGGACATCTGGCTTGACGGTGGAGCCGAGCTGTTTCTCTGTAGTGACTAAGTGTCATGTGAGGGAGGCGTCGCATAAATAACCAGGGTGCCGATAGTCTTAGGCGCCCCTGTCTTTCTGACAGATGGACGTTATGGTTGACCCGTGGCTGAACTGATCATCAGCTGATTGGATATACAATGCAACAAGCAGGCTGTGGATGTGAGGAGCACCTGTGATCACAGTTCAGAGAGGGGTTATGGTTTAAATTGCAGGTGCCTGAAATAGGGAGGGAGAGGAGGGAGTCAAGAGTCCTCCCCCTGCAGAAAGCGTTCGCGGCCTTTTTTTTACTGCTCCTGTTCGCGATATACTTTGAGAGAGGTCCAGTGGGCCCATAGCCAGACCTCCACCGGTCTCATGTGCTATCTGTGTGACCATTTCGCTCATCCACCCAGACATTATACTGTTCGAATACTACAGTCACCTCGGAAATATACAGCCATTCTACTCCAATCCAAAATACAACTGCAGCCCCCCGAGTGTGCCTCAGTCTGCATTGTGGCCTAATGCTTTTTAATGATCAGGCCTTATTCCACTCCAGCACAGGGCTTGTTAGGTCTGCCTTGGCAGGGCTCGGCTCTTTCCCCTGGCATCTTCGGGAACAATGGGCCCATGGGAGGCAGCCAATGGGGAGAAGGTCCATCCCAAACCCTGTCCCAGTGTGCACACAATTAGGCTTAGGAACAGTGGAATTGCTTAATTGGAGGAAAATAGCTCTTTATCTAGGCCTCTCTGCCTGTGCACATCCTTGCCCCCTGCACTACATGCTTGGCCTCAGCTAAGTTTGAATTGCTCTAAACAAAAATGATCAAAGGGCAGAGATGTCACCAGTTTCAACCATTACCCAGTATGTGGAAGACACTGAAACGTTTTTAAGCATAAATAACTCACGGTATACCGCGCTCACGTAAGAAGTGTAACTGCTGTTGTGACCAGAAACACAGTTGAGCGTAAACTCGCAGAAACTCAGTGCACTTTCTGGCATACAACTTGGTGACATGAAATAATAGCAAATTTAATCTTTCATGTGAAAAATGAAATAATAGCATATTTAGTCTTCCATGTGGAAAATCTATCAGAAAACTGAAAATGAACATGATTTTTTGTGGCTGTTTACCTTAGGTCACAGTTTACCCACCTTTATATTTCCCAATACATCCCTGGTCTAAGTGACTGACAGCAGACTGCAGACGTTGAACTCTTTATCAGCTGTTGTGACAGAGCATCAGAGAGCTCAATGCAAGCCTGCATCTTGCACAACAGCTGGCTGCGCTGTGATCTACGCCTTTATATAGGGCAGGATCTGTGGTGCTGCTCTAAAAATGTCTCTCAGGCTCGAGGAAGGGGGGGATGCCCGTTCACAAAGGATGCAGACACGCGGAAAAGGTCGCTCCCACGTCGAAGTAGGTACTGACACGGTGTCTGCGTAAATGCCACAAACGCCGGTGGACGCACGTCCGCCACAGCCGGCCTCGAGCGTGACAGTGTGGGGAGTCCAGGCTGCAGGGTATCGGCGAACCGCTGGAGAGTCTCTGAAAATAGGTCACTGCCCTGATTGAACTCGAGCAAATTTTTTTTCTTTTTTTTTCCACAGCGCTGCAGCGCACTCTGACCAACGTGGACACACATCACAATAGACACAATACACGGGACTGACATGCAGGACAGGGTTGCTCCTGGCTTACCTCACAGGGAAAATGCCGCGGATACAGCCGAGATATCTCCGATTCGGTGCCCCTCTTCCCGGCGCAAACTTCGCACGCGAAGTCCCGTGGCTCGAGCGGCGTCGGCGTCAAGTGACTCCCTCGTCAATTTGCCGCTTATTCTTCGATAAAAACGAAATGTAGACCTGACACGTCTTGAAAAAATATCACTAGGTGTCTGGAGAGGCGGTCCGCTCCCAGACCATTGTCGGGATTATTTCTGAGCATGGAAAAATCAAACATAAGCTCAAAGGCAGCTTATGTGACAGCTGGTTGTGTAAATAAAGACTACTCTATGGAATGGAAGCCTTGTCTGTTGCCGTGGGATGATATATGCTGCATGTTATCATGCCACTGGGAACCCGTCAAAAAAAGTGTAAACACCCGGATCCGTAGCCTGAACTGGTCCCCGCTGAGGCAAAAAATGAAGACCACCGGTTGTGTTCTGCATCAAACGCGCAGGGGTGATTTCTTCCCAAATTCAAAGCGCATCGCTCAATGGCAACGCTGGTCAAGTGGGGGTTTCCTATGGGTGCTCGTGGTTCTCCCGGGGGGTGGGAGGGCAGTTCGGACCACAGGGATGGCACGAAGTGGTGGGTAGGGTAGATAGGGCGGGTTGGCGACGGGGTGTGGGGTAGAGGGGGAGGACCGTCTCCTTCTTCTTCGGTGCTTTTCCAGATGCCGAGGTGGGGCTGTTCGCTTTCTTTTTCTCGCAGTTATCCCCGTGTCTCTTCAGCGTTTTTTTTTTTTCTTTTTTGTTTTTTTTTTGTTGCTTTTTTTTTTTTTCCCCTCTGAGCACTCGAGGAGACGCTGAGCGTTGATGGTAGTCTCCCCCACGACCGTCTGAAGCACACAGACAGCCGTCCGGAGCCCAGCCAGCCCGTCAGGACCAGCCCAGAGTCTGCCAGCTCAGCGCATGCTTACTGCTCCGCCCATCCACCATGGGCAGTCCCCGGCTCCTCTCCAAACCTCTCCCTCTCTCTCTCTCGCTCTCTCTCCCTGTCCTCATGGCCATCTCCCCGCTTTCAGCTCGCCTCCATCAGCAGGCCTTCCTGCAGGATAACACCCCTCTGTTCGCATTTTTGTCGTTGGTAGACATCGCTGCTCTCGTGCTGGTCATCGCCTCTGGCTCAACAGGCTGTCACGAAAAAGCGAGAGCAAGGGCTGCGCAATTAAAAGTTCAGACAGCCATTGATTTGATTGATTTTTATTGATCTGATTTTTAAAAATCAAATCGTTGATTTTAAAAATACCGATGTATTTCTTCACCCCTAGAAATCACTGCAATCAATACGACTCTCGCAGCTTCAATAAACACACACAACAGCAGTTAAGGTAAAGATAAAACAAATAGAACAAAAAAACGTTTCTTTCTTCACTTACAAAATGTTAGTACTTCCTGTTATACATGGGACTGCCCACGTGCATGTGCATATACTCATGTGCAGGTGCACCTGTGAAACTCTGTAGAAAAGGCCAGGGGTCATAGGAGCATTCAGACCTTTTACTTAAATACAAGCAAATACTCAATTACAAGCCAACTATTGGGTCATTATTACAGATGCATGAATGTTGGAGCTAATTTTAAAATTTCACATGCTGTGAGCTAATTTAATCCATGACAACATATTTTAATCTGAAAAGTAAACATTTGTCAACTGAGTAACAAGCACAATAAAGGATATGAAGTCCTTCACAATACTCAAGTACAGCTGAAGCAGTTAGCTGATTAATCAGTTGGTCGATCAAAAGAAATTTTAGTTGCAGCTATTCTGACAATCAAATGATCGTTGAGTAATTTTTCAGACAAAAATACCAAACTTCTCCCAGCTTCACTTCTCACTTGTGAGGATTTGATGCGTTTCTTTGTTTTAGGTGCTAGTAAACCGAACATCTTTGGATTTGGAACTGTTGGTTGGACTGAGGCAAACTATTTGAAGACATCGCCTCGGGCTTTGGGAAATTGTGAAGGACATTTTCCACTATTTTCTGATGTTTTATAGAACAAATATACAGTATAATCAGTTAACCGAGAAAACGAGCTGAAAAGCCCAACACTCCACAGAAATACAAGTACCCCGAAAACTGCGCTTGGCTAAATATACTTGTGTCTCTCATACATATCTTTCCATTTACTATATTCCTTGGCCATGCTTTTAATAAATTCATGCCAGGTGAGAAAGACGTCCAGGTTTTATCATTTGGAAAGGGAGCTTTTGTACTAAAGACAACAAGGACTGTTGTACGGAGCCACAAACCACTAATACCACGACTTTACCTCATAAAGGCTGGTGCCAGTCTAAAATATCTAATAAAGTTTCAACCAGTTCAGTCTGACTGTTCCCACCCCTCTTCAATGCTTGGCCATTTCCCCCTCTCTTACTCTGGGAACTATTTACTCCGGTTTTTGAAGTTTCTCCTAATCCTCTTCATTTCCCACAGTAACAACATCATAAGATTACAATTACAAGATTGCATTTGGACAGTGGGTCAAGTCGTTGAAAGAGTCAGGAAGAATGCTGTATGTAAAATGGCAATTTCTTAGATTTAAAAAAAAAAAGCCTGTTTTTTTAATAATGGGTATGAGGTGTAGAGTCAAAATCGTAGCAAAAATAAACATTACACCTCAGTACACAAAACCAGTTTGGTCGAGCCCAACACTATTTATTGTTTCGTTGAGAGGTGTCCTGTGTAACATCAAAAGATCCGGTGTGTGGTGAGCTCTGAACTACATTCCCATTAACCTTTCTTCAATTGGTGAAGGTCTACAGACCACAGTTCGCCTTTTTCTAATGCAGGCTTCCCGTGTTTGGCACATGGCATCGGGATTTTACTTCTCCGGCGTTTGTGACTGATGCACCATCAATTCAGGCAGCGACTGCTGTAAACGCGTGAGTCCGAACGCATCCACACCCGCGAATCAGTTCCGATCGATACGCCGGTGTAAGCGGTAGTTGCCAGCCTCCCCCCCAAAAAACCAGCACCACCACCACCACCTACATACGTTCCTTTTCAAGGCAACCACTAGAGGGCAGGAAGAAGCCCGAGAGAAGATTGAATTACCTCAGGGGAGAGTAGAGATTTTATTCATCAGTAAGAACTGAATTGCGAAGTCTTATATTTCCTTTTTGTGGAAAATCACAATGATATAATCATTCAGTGTGGTTAAAATAAAGATGATCCAGCCTATAAACGTATTTTCATTCTGTAAAGATCGGGGTCTCTTAATACTCTAAGGCAATATGTTGTATTGTAGGCCCACATTAACTTCAAATAAAATGTCAACAGCTCAGGTTTGCATTTCATTTTGTGACCTTGTCCTGTAAGCTTTGCGAGTTAATGATGAATTACCTGGAAAATGACACGAGCAGTGAAAGGGCAATAATTCTATAGCCCAGACAATGATACAGATTTCGACCAGTAGCCAGTATTAAAAAAAAGCAGCTCTAGTCGAATATAGAACACAGCATGAATACTACATGCAATACCAAAAAAAAGCAGAGGCTCCACACTATAGTTTGCAAAATGTTTTAATAGTGAACTGAAACATTTAAAACCTTTTCATCTTAATGAAAATTAAACTTAAAGTACACAAAGCCATGTTTTGAGATTTTATCTATAAATTGGTATTACAGCTATTTTCAGCTATTAAAGCATGAGTTGAAATATATTCCAACATATTGTAAAGTTTCCACACACGTGGCCATTTTAACAGGTAATTTATATACTTGTATGGGCAAAGGCCTAGAAATTCTTAGATTTTATTTCCCATCACTTATTTTATTTCGCCATTTCATTCTATGGGCTGGGTCAGTGTTCTTTTTTTATTAGCCTAGGATTAATCATTGTTTTTTTGAAAGTTGTACATTTAAAAAAAAACAAAGTTTTACATGTGTCCCCCTAGTTTCTCCTGAAAATCACTGCGAGGGTTTCTTGCCACTAGCATATTATATATATATATATATATATATATATATATATATATATATACAAAGGTCATTCGCGTAAATAGCGACGTGAGAGCCAGTTGTTCAAGCTGTTGTCGTGTTGATGCCCGACAACTTCCAGCTGCACCACCAATGAGGCGGACTGACTCATCAAAGCTAACACGCGCCACCTCCACGATGAGGCTCTCTCACATTTCCGGGTCGGGAGATCCGACTCTCCGCTCCCATTTTGTGGCGTCTCGCTGCATGCGCGTCGCAGCCCCTTTTTTTTATCGAGCCAATCTCGTTTGCGCCACTACGGCTTATCCCCCTGTAGTAGCCGCAGCCGCTGTTGACGCCCAAAATGGTGAACGAGCAGACACGTCCCGCCGCGTCGCGTGTCTTCAGCCAGCGGCATGTCCCTGGAAGCCCTCCCCGGTGCGCCGTTGCCGTGCGGCGCAGCCAAGTCGTCAGCTGATGCCGCGCGTCCGCTTATCGCAGCTGCTGGAGTACCCGCCCCTGTAGTAGTCCCGCTCTTTATTCTCTACGTCGTGCTTGGTGCACCACACGGTTGGGTTATTGTTTTGAAAATGTTGAAAAATGGACACCAGGCGCCATGGTTATACAACTACACGTGCTGTTAACCTTCTCTCTCTCTCTCTTTTTATTTTAAAAATAAATTCTTTAAATGTTTATGGCTCTTTATGAGCGGTAGTATTTTGATGAGGCAGGTCATACGAGCGAAAAAAGAGATTTCGGATTGATATACTATGAAAATCACTGGCTGGAGGACTCGTGGATTTCTAACGCTCCACCGTGGAGGTTGCCGCACGTTTAATCCCAAGTTCGCCGTCGATGTTTCGCTGTTGTCCACATGTGCGCTTCCTCGTCGGTGCGTTTCTGCGCTAAATAGTCCTTTGTTTACATGCAGTCCCCCGTCTCTGCGGAAGGAGGCTTCTGGCAGCGCAGTGTGTGACTCCTACCAGCTGTTTCCCGCCTTGAAAGCCATCCGATCAGCTGCGTACACACACACAGACACACACACACACGGTCATGCAGAGGGAGAAAGCAGAGGGGAGGGAGAGACAGAAAGAGAGAGAGAGAGAGAGAGAGAGAGAGAGGTAGAGCACCACACACAACGAGGGAACCCCATCAGCTGGAAGTCGAGTAACATTACAACTCTCAGCAGCCTGAAACTACTTCATTACAAAGACGAGGGATTCATGTCTCCTGTGAGCATTTAACCCGCTTCGGATCACGGGGTTTTTGCTCTCCAGCGTCACCCTTTTCCTTTTATTCTACGGTGACTGTTTGCCGGGGTTTTTCTTTTTTTTTTTTTTTATTTTTCTTTTTTGTTTTTTTTTTTTTTTGAGAGGGGGGGGGGAACCAAACTGGCGAGAGGCGAGCATGGAGTATTTCATGGTACCAGCTCAGAAGGTGCCCTCCTTGCAACATTTCAGGAAAACGGAGAAAGAAGTGATTGGAGGTCTTTGTAGGTGTGTATACACGCGCTTCATCCGGCATGCTGTGTGTATTTTTATTATAAGTCATCTGTTTGGAGTACACGCACTTAGCGACGGCGCTGAGGCAACATGCTTGATCTGATCTGTTATTGTGTACACGACCCAGTCACGGGGAGCTGCGGGAATTATTCATCCCCAAACGCCGAAATTGTATTTCGGCCGGCCGAGTGGGGGCTCCGGCGGGGACCACAGCAGCCTCCCCGCGGTGTTATTTCGCACATTTGGCTGCGAAATCGATGTATTTTGTGGCTAACAAACATAAACCACGTGGTTCCGCGCACACCACGCTGCTGCCCAGCTCCGGAGCGCATCCCCGCTCTATTTATCCTCTAAAATTTCCTCCCGTGTCGCCTACAGCTGCTGTGACTTGCATAATAAAAGGGAACGGTTTCGCGAGCGGGCGTCGTGCGGTGTGTGTGTGTGTGGGGGTCTATTTCTGTCGCGCACATCGCAGGGGTTGCCGATTTCCCCCTCACAGGGATCCGAAGTTATTGTGGGTAGTGCGGCCATGCTCAGGGCTTGTGCTGAGAGTGACGGAGGGGTCTGGCGTTTGTTTCCTGTTTGTGGCGCCGTGTTTTCGTTCGCTCCTAACGTGAAAATGCACAGCTGCCGTCAAAATCGCCCCCCCAGTCGACGCGGCCATCGTTTTACTGGCGTCTCTGTGCGCCTCGTTCGCGCTATCGAGCCGCCTCCGCTGCGTCTTTTCATCCCGCACCTCTGCCATGCTGCCTGCCGCATTGTTGTAATGGCGGAGGACACGAAAAGTCTGACTGCTCGGAGCACGGCGCTGGCGTCGGGGGCCGTGTTGGCTGACGGAGGGGGGCTTATTTGGGCCATTCAAAAAACACATTCCCCCCCGGTGTGTCCGGTAAAGGGACATTTGGCATTCGTGGGGAGGAAGGAAGAATAATTAAAAGTGATGTTATTAATAAGGGGGTGTGTGTGTGTGTGTCGCGGAAGGCCCGTCAATACGTATGCAGCCCTGTTTGAAGAGGGAGGCGAAGGGATCTGCTGCGGTTGCAGCTGCTGGTAGTGACGCGGGCAGTCTGGGAAATGTAGGCCCTTTCTTTTTTCTTTTTCTTTTTTTTGGTAACCCTTATAGTGAGTCTGCGGAGGATTGCTACACAACGAGGAAAATCTAAAACCCACCTTAACTAACCCAGACTGACTTCACGAATACACCAAAACCCAGATAATTCATCTAATCTTGTCTTACAATTAAATCCATAAGTAGGTTTATTTTCAGTTGTGTTAACATTGTATTGACTAGTAAATTAATAGGATTATAATAAAATTACTTGCATTTTTACTTCCAGCCCCATGTCTAATGAGTATTTATATTATTGATAATATTTTGATTCATGATTTGGTCTATAAAATGTCAGAAAATAGTGAAAAATACCCACGTTTAATTCCAACGTGACATCTGTAAGTGTCTTCTTTTGTCAGTCCAACCCTAAAATGTCAAATTGACTATAATTTAAGGCAAAAGAAAGCAGCCTCGCACATTGGAGGAGCTGGGCCCATTGAATGTTTGGCATTTTGAATAGAAAAATGACTTAATCATTATCGGTATACTTGGAAACATTTTTTGATTTGATCCACTAATTAACCAGTAAGTTCAGGTCTGTTTTAGTTGCCTGGTACCTCAACTCTTGTTTTAAGCTTCAACCCACTCTCATTGGTTCCCGGGCTGTTCCTTGGTAGCGGTTTCCTTGTGTGTTTGTGTGTGATTATGGAGAAGTCTAGGCCCAGTTGGTCATGTTTTGGCAGTGGATGTGTTTGCTGGATGTGCTGCTACGGTTCTGGTACGTGTGTTTGTGTGACTGTGTGTGTGTCCACACACATGCTCCTTTCCTCATCTGTGTCTGCACAATTGTTCCCCGTGTTTGCACTGAGGCAGCTGAGTCAGTACAGATAAGAGTTTGGTTAGAGAGGGTCCCAGAGATACTGAGCTCGATACAGAGGATGTTAGAGGAAGTTCACCTAGAATTTCCACTCAGCTGAAATGCAGTGTATGGTATATAGTAGCTTTTCCTCATAGGTTTAGGGTGGGAATATTAACAGACATTGTGCTGCTCTAATTATCTCTCAGAACTACCAGATACTTTTTTAACACAGGTGGTGCATAAAAGGCATCTTGTGAAATGCGAATGTACTGCTTTTAAAAGGAGGAAACTTTCTCACTCCCCAAAACCTTTTTTAAAATCAGAACTGGGATTCAAGAGCGCACACAGTAATGTTACACTTTAACACCTGTAAAGAATTTCCCTTAGCTTGTTCACTTTCCAAAGGTCATGTCGCATAATCATTCCAGTCCGAAAGCCACATTCTGCATCTGCTCAAGGACCTTTCAGGAGGATGGAAGCAGACCAACACGGGCCTGAACTCTTGTGTTAGGAGTAAAACAACAGTTTCTGTAATGCCCAGCATACAGCTACAATGCACACACAGAAGAGTAGTTATTTGGGTAATTAAAGGACAAATGCACTCTAAATACCTGATGTTGGTTGAGGATTTCTTTGCATTTCATGGTCCATTCTGCTGTATGGTGGTGATGTAACATAAAACAGATCATCCAAATCGTAAACTAGAATGGCAGTCAGGGAGCGCAGATCTCCGCCAAGGCCATTGTCAAAACAACATACAGCAGACTTAGGAGAACAAAAAAATTCAAATTCACATTAAATGAACCAGATCGGCCCCGAAATTTAATGGGTTCTTCCCTGGCCCATGCACCATCCCTCCAACAAGTTCGGTGCTAATTGGTTCAGTACTTTTTGCGTAATCCTGCTGGCAAATAAACCAACAAATAGGCACAGGTGAATACATAACGTCTTTGGCGAAGGTAAAAAGAAAAAAAAAAAAACATATCTCTCACTACTAATTGTGTGTTTCCATCCAGATAATTTCATTTTTTATGTACCTCAGCAAATTCGTCTGCACCACAATACAACTGAAATGAATAGAAACCCAACAAGAAACGGTGGCCTGTCTCGATACCTCACTGTGATGTCAATAGCTTTTATTGGGGCTATTTCCTGAATATGAAGTACTTCCAGCTGGAAGCTCGAGAAGCTAAGATCTCCAATGACAGTAGCCCTGCAGACAGTTCATTTTGAGTAAGTGAGGATCATGATGACAGGAAGGCAAGTGCTTAGAGTTTGTTCACTTACTTAGCCACTAATATTTATTTCTGTATACTCAGCTTTGGTGGGAGGCAACAATTTTCCACACATCCAGTGGGGATTGCCTATGGTCATGCTGAGAAAAATGAAGGAAAGGACTGACTGAAGTAGCTGTAGAAGAAGCAGATTGAGTAAAGCAAGACTAGCAATCAACCGAAAAATTTATTTGGTTTAATAGCACTTGATGATGCATTCACGTATGAATAAAGTGTGGGACCATTTTATTGAATGGTTCATTTTAAGGAAAATATTACTCTTTATATCTTTGGGTTAGAGCAGAATTCACCATGTAAGGATGAAATGGTTGAAAACACGTCTTATTTTTCTCTTCATGTCAAACTAACTCCTTTACCCCTCCCCATTCTCCCGTCTTCCCAGTCTGGCCAACATTCCTCTTACCCCAGAAACGGCCCGGGACCAAGAGAGGCGAATTCGCAGAGAGATCGCCAACAGCAACGAGCGTCGGCGTATGCAGAGCATCAATGCTGGATTCCAGTCACTTAAAACACTCATCCCACACAGCGATGGAGAGAAGCTCAGCAAGGTGGGTCACAAACGGAGATTTGAATTGGATGATGAGTTAGATGTAGCTGTAAGGGCCTGAACTCACCTTCGTAACAGGTCTGTAACATTGTATTTCTTCTCTTTTCCCCAGGCTGCCATCCTACAACAGACGGCAGACTACATCTTTACTTTGGAGCAGGATAAGACGCGGCTGTTGCAGCAGAACAGTCAGCTCAAACGAATCATACAAGTAAAGCATCGCTATGCCAAACCTTAAACTGTTTGCAAAGCTGTTACAAGGCTTTCCCGTCCTGTATAATCGGTTTTAGTATTAATCTAAAACAGATTTCCAACTTCTGTTCGCTCTCCCTAGGAGTTAAGTGGTTCCTCCCCGAAGAGGAGGCGTGCAGAGGAGAAGGATGAAGGGATTGGCTCGCCCGACATCCTGGAGGAGGAGAAGACTGAGGACTTGAGGAGGGAGATGATCGAGCTGAGGCAGCAGCTGGAGAAAGAGCGGTCAGTCAGGATGATGCTGGAGGATCAGGTAAGGGACAACATGTAACACAATTTTTTGCCTATTTCAAAAGTCTGAAACTCTGTCCAGACAAACCCGGTGGCTGGTACTATTTTGACGTGCAACTGACACTTTTGTCTCTTGCTCTGTTTGTCAGATGCGTTCCCTGGATGCGCAGTTGTACCCAGAGAAACTGAAGGCGATCGCCCAGCAGGTCCAGGAGCAGCAGGCCCAAACACAGAGCCTTGTTCGTCTGCAGCAGCACAAGCAGCTGGAGAGGGACCTTACTCCAGCCAACAGCCCACAGGTTGGAAACATTTGCATATGAGTCGGACTCACACATAGACAGTGGAATTCTTGTTGAGAATGATGCCTGTGTTGATAAATTTCACTTCTTTGTAATTGGTTAAGTTCCCTAAGTCCAGTATACACATGATATGCTTCAAGTGAAATGGACCTTTTTTAGAATTAACTTTGATGTAAGACTATCTCTAGGACTGCTAAGGGCAGTTGTCAAATTTAGAGCTTAAGTTTTCTCATGAATTATTTCCTTTAGATATTGACATAAAAATTGGATCTGTCCACGGAACGGTAGAACAAAGGACTACAATAAATATGTTTAAAGATTTGTGTCTGTGAAACTTTAACTACTTTAAGTGTTTTTTTAAATCTTAAACTAACTGATTTTACTGGTTAAATTAGCATTTCTCTATCTGATATAAACTTGGTTTTCTTTAGTTCTGTCCATTTTGTCATGTACTATATGATAAATTTTAGTTTTATGATGTCACTTTAATCTTTTATTTATTTATTTATTTATTTATTTGTTTGTTTGTTTTGTTTTCCCAAATTTAGAGATGTTTTTAATCATGTGCAGTAAACCAGAAAACCAGTGTTTGTTTAGGCCTCATTATCCTAAATTCAGTCAGGTGGCTGTCCCCAAATTCCCTCCTCCCTCCTGTGTGTAGCTGTAAATTTGTATAGTCATGTTGAAGCATGTTTCATTTTTAAAACACATGCACACCTGACAAATCTCTGTGTACTGTAGATTTCACGCTGACGTGGTCGCACATGACAGTTGTCTTCATGTCCATTGTTGGAGCTGTCAACAGCTACGACACATTTACAGTGTGTTGAATGATCAGCTCACGCATCTTTCTGCTGCGGCTGTCTTCTGCCCTGACAGCAGACACAGTATCCTGTTTCTGCAGGCTAACCAGAACTGAACATGATGCCAAATCGATTGGCGTGTGCTGTCTGCCCATATACTGCTGCTACTGTGGCAGCTGGGCGCTGGCAGTGAAAGATGACTGATAGACACTGGTTTAGCCATGTGACACTTTGTAACTCCCCGAGCAGAGCTGAATTATATGACCTCAAATCAATATCCGCATAATCTGACAAATTTACCTCACTAACCACAAATTACTGGAAATAGCCAGTAATCTGGCCATTTATGGAGCTTTTAATCACATGTCACAGCCATAGGATGTTATATGTTACGGCATCACTAACAATTAGACCTTTTAGATGCAGTTGAAAGCTCTGGGAAAAACTCACACAAGTGGACCTTGAGTTACTATTGTTTGTCAAACCATTGTTTTCAAGGTCAAGAATGAACTTAAATTTCAGTTCAGTTAACATTTAAAATAGCTAGTTAGACAACGTTGGGTGGCCTTTTGATTTGGGTGAAGGGTGTTAAGAGTTAAAGTTCTTGTTTTTTTTTTTCTGGGTCTACCAATATGGGGTGGTGTGCTCGCTTTTTTTCGTCAAGCTCGTACTGATCTCAAGTACCATCTGTAAGTGGCTCGCTCATAAGAACTTTGAGCAACCCTTGCTTGAAGCTTTCTCCAAAACACAAGGATGAGAAAATGTAGGTTGATGAGTGATTCCTAGCATCTGGCCTGGTTAATATTCAGTATGCTCTCCAGCTGTACTCCCAGTTATTTATATGTAGGTGCACACGGTGTATGTGTATATACACCGTTGGTGAAGACATGAACATAAGGTATAATAAGTGTTTCTTTCTTCCAGGTGTTGGCCCCGGCTACCCCTCCTGCACCCACACACCATGCCACGGTCATCGTCCCTGCACCTGTCCAACCTCCTCAACCCCATCATGTCACCGTGGTAACCATGGGCCCGGCATCAGTTATCAATACAGTGTCCACATCTCGACAGAACCTGGACACCATTGTTCAAGTAAGACACAAATAAAAGGAAGTCAAAAGCAGGAGTATGAACCATTTCTTGTTGGAAAGGTTTGTAGATCTGAACACTAGAGGGTGCTATTGTCGCTCACATCACTCATCTCCCTCCTCCTTTCCCCCAGGCAATCCAGCACATCGAGGGCACCCAGGGGAAGGGTTGTGTCGGCGAGGAAGAGCAGCGAAGGGCAGTCATTGTCACTTCAGGTCGCGTCCTCTCCGACGCAGCGGGCTCAGACACCGCCTCAAACAGCGACGGGCCTGACGACTGTTCACTGCCCTGAGTTCATCCCGGATGTCTCGCACTCCAAACACTTACACCCATACACAGAAAAGGTCCAAGCAGACCAGGGCTATAGGAGGCTTCAAACCCACAGCACTCTTGTTCAGTGGACATTAATAGCGCTGGTAGACAGATTGAAGCACTCACCTTTTTTTTTTTTTCCCCTTCTTTTTTTCATTTTTAATACACACTCTTACATGTTGTACCGTGATAGGCAGCTCAAATAGGTTTACACTTAGACACTCATACATTCAGTCTCTTCTGTGTCTTTTCTCTGCTTATCTCTAGCCCCCTGCTATCTCACTCACATACAAACTCATGTCTGTTCATTAATCCGTAGGAAGGTTGTTAGAGCAACTATTTCACTGATTGATCTATATGTGCTCCGTCATACGGGATACTAGAATTTCGTATGTCTGCTAAACGTCTCCATTAACCACCCGGACTGTTCTCTTTATTCGGCCCTAAGCCATGTGACTGATCTGTGAATCAGGAGACAAAGTCAATGAAGAGCCCAGCAGTGTGGCATCATCACCACCCAACAACACAGCATTTTTGTTAAGATGAACATCCTTTAAACCTTCTCATCCTGACCCATCTGAGCTGTTTGGAGAGACACTGTGAGCTTATAATACAGTCTCAAAGTTACTCCTTTTAGGCTTCTGGATGAAAGATTGTTATTTTACTCTTGTGAAGTCTGCTTTTTCATGTGTTGTTTCTCTAAGGCTCCTACAGCCAGCAAGTTAAATTGATTGTACTGGAAGAACACACACACACACACAGAAAAGCACCAGGTTGACAGGAATTTAAAAGCTGTTGTCTTGGCTGACTGGTGCTCACAGGAAATGAAACGAAACTTGGGAGGAGAGAGTGCACTTACTGGTTCACAACTCTGTTCTTTCTTTTGTTTGTTTGTAACCATTTTTACTGGGCTGGGTTCCCAGTAATCCCGCATATGTATTTGGCATGTTTTTCTTTTTACTCATGGCCTGACCCCAAAAAAAAAAAAAAAAAAAAAAAAATCAGTGCTTTGACCATTTCTTGACACCTTCCCTTCTTGAATATAAAAGCACCTGGCTTGTTAAATAAGCTAATCTGTGGGCACTCTTTCCACTGCGGTGTGTGTGTGTGTGTCCCTTTTTAGCGTTTTGAATCAGCAGGGCATTAGTGGTTCCCCAGACTCTGGCAGTCTACAGCAGCACCACTTTTGCCTTGAAATTAAGGCACACGTGTATGTGTGCGCAACATTCACACATACAAATACGACTGACATACAATCACTTCTTTGCTCAATCTTAAGGGCTGGTTTTATTTCCCCTTAACAATGTAGTTTCTTGTCCAAATGTTGGGACATCAATCAAAGCAGAATCTGCTACAAATATGAGGAAAATGCCCAGTGAAATTGTTTGAATGTGCCATGGAGGTGACTGGGTAGACCACATATGCTCTATGCATTTCCTTACATAGATCATTTGTCCTATTGTGTGCTTTTTGTCTGGTGTACCACACTATTTACACGTTTCAACTTAGATCTTATTTTTAAATGTGTCCTTTTGCCTGGAAGTGTTGGTTAACAGACAGATCGACATTAATACGTAGCTGAGAGAGGCAGCAACTTGCCTTACCAGTAGCCCGCGGGTGCAGGGAGGCACTGTGACGCCAGCCTTAACAGCCCTGGGGTCTGAGAGATGTACCCGAACACTTGATCTGGGCTGTTTGGTGGCCACTGGAATCCCTGTGGTTTTCACTTCACCTTTCCAAACAGGCTTGTAAACTCCCTGGGTGTTTTTAGCATATACAGTATATTCCCAGTTATTTTGTCTGTTTCACTTATGTTTGTTTGATTATGTTTGCCTCAAAAATGAAAAGGTTGCTGGTATACTAACAACATTCATGCGCTCCTGATAATTTTTTCAACCTAGTGTTCAAAATGTATCTGAATACTAACTTCTGGTAGGACTTGCATATAGATTTGCAACGGTTTTGTCCCCCTTGTGTGCACTATTATCGTCAGATGTGGGAAAAAAAATTCCACAATGAAATGTTGACATTCCATGAAATTTTACTAAGTTTTTCCTATTGGGTTACTTTTCAAATGTTAAACCTGGTACATTTAGAGATTAGTTACATTTAAGGCTTTTGACACATCACTGCTATTTTAAAATTGCATTTAGTGAAAAACCCATCAGAGTCCCCTGCATCAATGCATAGATGGAGCTTTGAACTGCTGGACAGATAATATGTTCAAGTGAACACACCTCATCTATCATGACTTATGTCATGGAATTGCCCTTTAAGAAAATATTGATGTCAGCTGCACTGAAATGAGTGAGGCTTCTGTCAAATTTAATCATGGGACATTTTCCCAGTACTTATCATTATAGGAAGGGGATTCCTGGATATTGAAATGTGCTTTGCATTATCTGCTTTTTGTAGAGCTCTTGCTTATTCCTCTAAGTATCTGCATTTCAAAGTCTTCTTCTGAATCCCAGAACTGTTTTATTTCCATCTGTGTTTTGCACTCTAATCTGTGTCTTAGGAAATGTTACGTGGACATATCAGATTGTCAGATCAGTGGGGTGGGCCTTGGGATTGTTAAATGGCGTCAAGATTACAAAGCACTTACTGTACTATACTGGAGTCTGCCACTTTCTTTTGTAAAAAGGGGCATCTCCTCAGAAGAAGCTCTTGAGGTTATGAGTAAAAACCGCACAGCTGTGTACTCCCCCTTTCCCTCCATGTTCAGTCGTCCTACATCTTGTCCTGTTTGCCCGTCACATCTTTTTTGTTCCTTTGCAATCTTTTATGCTGCATGCTACATTTGTTGATCTATTGTCAGTATCTCTTGTCTCCCTTCACATTTTGCAGCTCCCACGTCTCCCTCTCTTTCTGTCTGTTCTGTGTACCTTTTTTTTTTTTTTGTTAGACCTGTCAGTGCATATGGTCATCAAGGAGCTATTTTGTTTTGTTTTGTTTTTAAGAGAAATGTTTTGGGGATAAAGAGGCTTGTGCCTTTGTAAAGACAGAATAATAAAGTTTGTACTTTGTTTTTTACACATTGGGTCCTATGTGTGTGACTTTCTTTTCTGTTCTTGTTTCTTCAAAATGAGTATTTCTCTCTAAATTGACTGTTAAAACTTCTGAGCAGCAGCAACGGTTATTATAGTACTAATATGATATAACCAGCTGGATTTGTTTCCCCTCCGGTTCTGGTTGGCTGTCACTCAAGCAGTACAGTTGATGAACAAGTGTCTATTCCTGATTGGTGGATAAGATTTTGAAGCCCCCTCCCTCCCCAGCTCTGAAGCTCTTTGCTAAATAAAGATCAACCACCTCCTCTATGACTGTTAAAATGTACACCAGGGATACTAGGTGGCATCTCTTGCCGTCATCCCCAAACACGCATTCATGTATTTATACCAACCCTATGGTCACACCCTCACAAGATCCTTCAGAAATAACTCTGGTTTTGGTGTCCAGCGAGACTCAGTCATTCCTCATTTTTAATATATTATAGCAATGTGAACTGACTGTTTATTTAAGCAAAGTCAAAGAGTCCAAAACCACATCAGTCAACTATATGATTAATGTGGTGCTTATATATGAATATGGACATGGGATATGGAACAAATAGCAGCTGTATTAGGCACTGAAGTGGCATCATGCTAAGTAAGAATAGTTCTGATTGGGGATATAGACAAACACCCAAAGCGCCACTGTAGCATGTGTTGTCAGCAAAGGTGGTATGTATTACTGTGAGCACAAACTGCATACAAGAACATCAGCACAAAATCCACAAAGTTTACATTGCGTTCATAGGAAAAACTATAACCGATGGTTTTTCCCCCTGTACACAAACAACTGAACTACTCATGATGACTACATTATAATAGTTAAATATCCTGATACTACTATTTATTTTTATTGTTGATATTTTAATGGACAGCACAAAATTAAAAGTAATTGCACCAGAGGTAGTAGTAGCTAATTTGCATCTGTTGTCCCTGGGCAGGTAGACGAAAAACAATCACAGAACAGCAAATACAACAGATATACTACATAAAACTACTGTGGTACAGCTGTATTTGGGTGAGTAGCAGGAACAGATGAGTCAGCATGTAAAAGGGAGGTCTCTCCCTTTGAAAGCTGGCGCAATGAAAATAACCGTCAGTTTAACGTTGGGAACACGGAATAGAAGAAGGTACCTTTTGAAACTGCTGGTAAACCAGTTGAAAACGTGAAAAAATTTAAAGCGCTCAGGCAGTATTTCTGTTAACTTGAAACAGCTGACTTATTAAATATATTCTTTTGAGGAAGATCAAGTTTGGTCTGGTTTGGTCAAGCTATGGTCTGGTTTTACACATTAGTTGTGGAAAGTGTGCTAACTTTCTTCCTCACAGTTTGGTTTTGTAACCTGACTATGAAATGAACGAATCAGAGAAAATAGTGAAGACTGTATCCTTTCTGCCACTTCCTCCCATCTCTCTCTCTCCATTATTTGGTAGTTTAACTTCACCAAAAGGCAAACATCATTACGGATGATTTTCACCCACCATCTTCAATTTTTGAGGAAATGGTCTCCAGGTTGATCCATAGACAACTCTGTTATAAGATAAAGTTGCTTCAAAAGAATTACATTCCCTGATGCTATCTGCTTCTTGAAGTTAAACCCCTTTTTCTTATGAATTAATATTATTTTGCTTATTTTAATATGTTTTTTTATATGATGACTTTATTAGTACGCTGCCTCATATGGCCTAAACTGGAACCCTATAGGTCATAGACCCCCCTGTGGATACATTTATGAAGAAACTGATAGAGGAATTGGATTAATTTTAGGTAGTCCTGTAACAGTTAACACCAGAAAACCTTGGTAATATGGAACAATGTACTTAAAATACTTACTAACTTAATAATAACATTTTAATGCTCCATTTACGCATGAACTAAAGGGGTTAAAATAAAAAATACAACAATGCAACTGGCTTTTGAAGTTTCATGCAGTATAACATATACATTTGTTGAATTTATTAAAATATGATTCCATACTACCTTACTAAGCTGCAAAAACTGAAAATGGCACCTTTCTCAGCTAGGGCCTCAATACAGTTTCTACACATCTGAATGAACTGGCTCAAGGCTTTATAAACAGTCATGCTCAGTCTCTTATGATGGATAGTCATTTACATGCTGCTATTTTCCACGGCTAGTGACAGCAGCATCAAAGCTGTAGCATACATTTTAAAGGCACGCTTGACAAAAGACAGTGATTGATGCCAGTGTTTGCCATTTGTAATTAACAAAGAATTAATGTTCCCCAGAATTCATTAAAGCTCCTCAAAAGCACGGGTTCTCATAAACAAATCATCATGCCTCTCAAGTAGATCCCACCACCAATGAAGTTCTTTGGGATTAAGACAGTTTTACCCATCAAAATGTGCATGCTGTATTGTCTGGACATGCTTCTCAACTCATTTGGGATGGACATGCTTGAGTAAGAAACTCTTATAATGCCTTATTTTCGGGGATTAATTTACAGTTGAAATGTTGGTTCCCGGAGAATTGTGAGATTATGTTCACCACAGTGTGTCTGCTTGGGTGTGATAAAGCAGTAATCCGCCTAGCGTTTAGCTGTGCTAGGGATTCTAGGTTGACTCAGAGGTCTGTATGTTCCAAACATACCCTCTCCTCAGCTCTCATCCTTCACTCTCTTACACACACAGGCTTATGATGATTACTTTGCCAACATGGCAGCCAAGTGAGCATTGTGTCTTCCTTAATACAGTGATGGTTTGACAGCTCCCTCCAATGCCAGGCCCTCCTTTACTTGAAGAATATTTACTGCACATAGTTTGTGGAGGGAAAACTGTAAAGCAAGTTTCAGTCATTTGATCATCATTCTTTGTTAGCCAAAGCAACCATGGCAGCTTATTTTGATTCTCTTATCATGATAAAGGATGCAATTCTTTTTCACCATTAATTTATAGGAAGTCAAAGTTCCTATTCAGTTTGTTTACTTTAAGCTGAAGTAACTGCCTGTTAAAATGTATTTGGAAATTTTGGAAAATACACTTATTCGTTTTCTTGCTGAGAATTAGATGAGAAGATTGATAACACTATCACATTTGTCCTTTAAATATAAGGCTACAGCCAGCAGCCAGTTAGCCTAGAAAAAGCCAAGAAGTAATCGAGCACATGAACCACCATCAAATGGCAAATTTATTGTTTTTACACTTTTGTTTTTTGTAAGTATTGAACAAACAAGATAATACATCTTAAGTAGTAAACTGGGAGGTGCTGGTGGGTGGATTATGTTGTCTTTGGAAAGTTCACTCTTTCCCACCGTTTCCAGTCTTTGTGCGAGGCTAAACTAACTGGCTGGTAACTTTATATTCAAAGTAACATATTTCCCAAAATGCAACACTGTTCATTTAAAGGAGCAATTCATAAGTTTTGCTATCGCTACATAGCCAACGTCAGCGTTAATAGCTGTTTACTCACCAGTCTAGAAGAAATGCTGTGAGTTCGGCATCAAAGTTCATTCCTTTACTCACCGAGAGCTGTCTCCAATGGTGGAAAGAAACACCAAAGTTAACTCTCGTTTCTATCACTTTTCTTCTACTGAAATTAGCATGCTAACCATCTTGCCCCAGTCCAGCCAGTCTGATTTGTCACTTTCCGATAGCAGGTACCTGTAGCTTCCACTCTGCCTTGAAGAAGTAGCGCTACTCAAAAGGCGTATTATAACCTGTTGTATTGTAAACACAATCATGGCCTCAGATCTTAGCAAGCAACCATTATCACCACCACCCGCTCCCAGCAGGAAACCACGTTCGGCGGCAGAGAAAACTTGTAAATAGCACCTTTAAAACTATTCTTTAGCACATTAATTTAGAGACAGGAAATTCTCCTTTTTAACCTGCTGCTTATTGTAATTGATGTTACTGCATTTTACAGGAATAGTTTGATATTTTGGGAAATATGCTTATTCACATTCTTGCAGGGTGTTATATGAGAAGATCAATACAAAGTAGGCTACGAAGCCAGAGTCAGGGGGTGATCTATCTCTACCTACTGAGTGGTATCAATCATCTCATCTAACTCTTGGCAAGAGAGCTGAAAAGCGTAGTTTCCAAAATGTTTAACTTTTCCTTTAATACTCCTCCCCTCAGAATTAGACAGCTAATATCAAACCAGCTTGCCTTTTAAGTCACTATATTATATCTTATAGCTCATCTTAAATGTCTTATTCATAGAGGTGTTATTTCTTTTAAAATACGTACATATTTTCAGTCTTCGAAAAACATTTTTTAAATGATGTGTGAGAAATGTGAGAAGTTGCGTGATTTAACTCTGAAAGACAGAGCCAGGTCTTGGTGCACTGATGCTGAGGCCCAAAATGTGACCTCTCCAAAACGGAGAGTCAGCTGCTTTTACACGTAGAGTCACTGTGGCATGCTATGACTCCTGCAACACCTCAAACACACAGATCTCGGTCCCTCTACCAGCTCGCCCTCTCTGTGCCCCGCCTCTTCTCTCTCTGCATGCCCTTTAACCTTCCTGCCTTGGTATATATAGTCTGTGCGACTATCAGAGTTCTCCTGGCAGCCATCATGAAGGGTTCAGTCTCAATCTGCTGTTTCCTCTCCCTGCTGCTTTTGCAGGCCACAGCAGGTAAGAAGCATTTTGGTAAAATATCTGGCGGGTCCCCCCCTTTTTATGTAAGGTGGTGCACTGTGGGCACAAGATATTTTTGTATACAAGAACTGCTAATGAATGAAACGGTGTCATGGCGTAAGTTTATAGGTTTGTTTAATGAATGTGCTGCAGCCGTATTTGATTACTCTGTTGGTTTGATCATACAGTTCAGATTCAGGAGTTGTTGCTCAGTTGTGATTCAGACTGTTAAAATGATCGGGAATAATCTGGCCAAAAGTAGGAAGTATAGGTAGCTTCTTATTTCCATTGTGGGGGGCAGTTTGGTCAGGAATGGCACTGACGTCTGGAGGCAGAGTACATGGGGACAGTGATAGGCATGGGGACACCAGCTCAGGATAGACAGAGATAGAAACGTTACCCTGATCTTTCTTTGCCACCAGGACTATTTAAAATCTGTCCCAGTTTATAATTAAGCTGTTGTCACCCAATACAATATGATGGATTTATTTAACTGGCTCTTTCTCTTCTTTTTAATTATCAATATCCACAAAAAACAGCAACACTGTAATGCCTAACACTTCTGATGTATGAACAAATGTCTTATCCCCATTTTGGTGGGTTTCCAAAAGGAGAGCAGTTGAGGATTATTCAAACTAGAGTTCAGCCTCTCCTGTGACAGGATGTCAGCTGTCCTAAGGCATGGCACCAGCTGATGGAAAGTCTTAGTCTAACCTAGGAGAGGAGAACAGCCACGCTGGAGCTTGAAAGGACACCGAGCTTTTCCTCTTTTTAACTTCGGCATACATTGATTCGGTCTCCTTTGGAATTTTATCTTCTACAACTTGGTTTGAAAGAGTTACTGTAGACCCAAATTTTCTATATTTCCTGTGATGATACTCCATGGTATCATATCATCAAGTACATGGATCATGTCAATCTCACAATAAATGATAACATGGCATCCATGAAGTTGACTGTCATAGTGACAACAACTTCGCCCGGACTACCCATTCTAAAAATGTCGACTGGTCTGTGGTTCTGGATCGGAGCAGTTGCCATTACCCTTGTCTGTCACCCTTGTCTGTCCTTGGGGTGGCGTTCAGCTCCACAGTTCGGGGCCAGGCCTCCATGTTCCAGGCTGCTGTCAGGTGTCTAAGATTGGAAGGCCTCCTGAAACCCAACACTGTCCACTACAGTTCCTCCCTCCATTCGACTACCCTTCCCTCCTGACTCCTCACCCCTCCCAGCCCCACGCTTCCCTTTAGATACGCTGCACAGCTGCTGTCACTCTGCACTGTCACAATCGCAATTTATTCCCAGCAGTTGGCCTTATAGGGACATGCATTCTCCAGGCAGGAGGGGCCCGGCTCTGCAACTCATGCCTTTAAAGACCCCTTCTGCAGGCCCATGCAGGGTCTTTTGGTGGCCTCTTCCTTTAAATCTACTGCATGTACATTAATATGTATTGATTTTGTTTTCCTGCAAAGCATGCAAGAGTTTTGGTTCCAACACGTGCAAGTTATGGACAATAATGAGAATCTCATACTCCTTGCCACTCAGTGTGTAATTATTTGTGTTATTGATTGGTTCGACCTCTCTCAGGAGCTCCTCTGAAGTTGCTAACTCTGCAGAAAAGAGCAGAAAGGGTAACCTCCTTCTAAAGGAATGTGAAATCAATCTGGTAGCATTTCATCATAGGTTGTCTAACTGCCTTGGGCAGAGCTGATTTGTAGTCCAAAAATCTGAGACATTAACAATGTAACCCAACACGGTTTAGTAGATTCTGTGCACATTTTGTGAGAAAAAAGAGCTGAAAGCAGCAGCAGAGCCTACACAATGACATGATAGTCCTGATGTTGTGAAATCTAGCATTCACTTCTGTTATGTCTCTTTTTCAAACAGATTTGAAGACTGAAGCCAGATGATTATTTTACATCAGTTGATTTTTTAGAGCATTTGGAGCAAGTAAGGACACCTTGACTTTGGACACTGTAGGCAGGATAGAAGTAATGTTTGTTTAATACTGCATTGCAGTCCTCACATTAGACTTGGGCGTAGCAGTGTGAATACACCTGGAACATGCCAGAAGTGCTTCTTGGATAGCTCATCTGACATTTCCTTTAGGTGTTAAATAGCCTCAATTTTCATGCAAAAACAAGGACTAGAGGAAACCTGTGTTCTTGCTGGTGTGAAACGGTATTTTACATGACCGAGCTGGCTTCACGATGCAGCTCACATCCAGGGTTTTACATGGATCTGACACTGCTCAGTGTTGGCATGTAAGGGTAAACATAGGTTACTATGGTGACTATAGGGTTATTATAAGGTTGCTAGAAACCCTACACTAACCAGGTCTTGTGTGAATGGCTCTGACTGACCAAATGAGGATTGAGGTTGTGTTTGGTGTCTGATGTCATACATGGGCATTGAATGTGAAAGGGGCTTACGACAACTGCTAATACAATATAAAAATGTTATTAGTTTAAATGTAATTACAGCATATTGCTAAAATGCACACATTAAACGGGGAAAACTGTGCACTCAGTAAAGAGAACAGTGCTTTGTGTAGAATATTTTGTCCCACTCCAAACACATTATGACTTTTTTGATATACAAACATATCACAGCCTCTTTTGGGCCTTGATTAGTTCTTCACACCAGTGTGTTTATACTTGAATGGTAATACTATCCATCCTTGATACAGTAAGAACATCTTTGGCCTCCTCGCTTTGCGGGGGCATGGAAAGTTAAAGGCGCACTGTCTACACGTGATCCTCTCTGATGGCATGTGGCATGTCTGGGACATCCCTCTGATTGTAGTAGTAGAGGGGACACACCAACTCCTACTCAACTGCCTTGCCACAGCCCCCCGCTTAAGACAAGCCCCCCCAGTCCCAAGGGCACTTGACATCAATTCCTTGCTTTTGAACAGGAGAGCGGGGATAGAGGCATCAGATCAACACCTCAACGTAAAGTGCCTTTGCCCTTGTGCCTTTCTTTCAGCCTGCCACTCCACTTCATGTCTAGGTGTCATTGACCCCTTAGAGGACTTAGAATCTGGATGTGGCTCACATAAGATGGCCTGTGACGGCAAGTGACAGCGCCAGACTCAGGGATTTTTTTTTGTTTTGTTTGTTTGTTGTTTGTTTTCCCCATAAAACTAAATTTAGATCTTGAAGGTAGTCTGCCTTTTCATGAAAAGACTTCCTGTCTGACATACATACATTTTACAGGACATAGTATGAAAGTGATGTGGACATAACAAAGACTGAATTATACTTGTGATTGAGCTGCATTTCTTGTGTACAATGCCAGAGATGCAAGGAAAACCATAATGTATTGCCAAGAGTCATTATTTTGTTTGAAACTTACATGAGTGGTCCTGGTGCAGTAGCTCTCACTTGGTTAGCCTGTATATTACACAGTCTGCTCTGTGGGATGTGGATGTGTCTGAGTCTCCAGACTGACTAACAGTCAAAGCCTTAAAATAGGAGGCAGCAATATTGCCCCCACCTCTGTCAATTTTATGACCCATTGTGGGGTTATTCCTGACTATGGGGGAGTACTAGTTCCACAAGCCATGCCACCTGTTGCTATCTGTGGCCTCTTCTGACCACGCCCTACGCAAGCTCTGCTGACTTTTCTCATACCTCTTACCGTTGCTAGAGGAAGAATCATGTGCATTTTTGTGGTTATGGGTTTATTATTTATTTAGAATTCATTAGGCCTCATTTTTATTGAACTGTACTGTATATGCAGTGTGTTATGTTAAAGACAATTAAATCCTTGGATATTTTACAAACCAGTGGTTATGTAAAAAATCTCATCCTGCCTGTTTAAATTTGACTGAATTTGATGCTTCCCCATTGATCTTTCCAGTAGAACCCCTTGGCCTTCCGTGAAGATTGCCTCTCCCTGTGCTCAGGATAAATCCTCTGACTGGGGTTTCCAGGCCTACTGCTCTCATCATGTTCAGTTTTAATTCAATTTACCTCCACTGTGCTGCAGGCAGAACATGATCCTGGGGTTTTACACACACAGATACCTAACTTATGCATTTTAAATGCACATGACTGCAGATACATACCAGCACAGACATGTATACCTACAAAAGCACATAATACCTGAGGTATTCCCTGATTGCATGCTTTGAGTAGAATAAATAATAGATATTTTTAGTTCAGTCTGTAATTTCTAGCTCTTTCAACTATGACAAGGGTTGAGGTGTGTGCCTATTATTTGCTAAACCGTGGTTGGCTCCACAATTTCGGATTTCACGAATCACACTGGTATGTGAACATCAACTCAGATTTTAGAGAAGCACAGAGAAGCCTTCCTTTTGTGAAAACATTCTTTTAGTTACAAACTGTGTACATTCCTCAGTCTGTGTAGTGAAATTCAAATATCTGGGGAAGTAAATCAGAGAGGGTCCTTAAACTTGAGCAGCATATTTGCACATAAATTTCGCACTTCCAGTTGTTGATCGACATTATTTCTGATGTTTGAATAACCTCCCCATAAGATTCTATAGTTGAGGCATGTCTTGTCCAGCCGCTGAGGCCGTGGTAGGCTTAAATCGCCAACATTCCTACTGGATGTGTTGATGCCACCAGAATGTTTCTCCAAACTGAGGGAAGGTTGTGTGGCAACGGGCTCAGTGAGGACACATGGTGCTGGGTGCAGATGTCTGGGGTTCAACTCCCCTGGCGCCTGCAGGGTTAATTTTGAGCCCTGATGCAAGGGCCCACCATCCGCGGGCAACACTACCTCTCTGATATTTGCAGAGCTCTGTCCCAGGGCCTCTATCAGGGATTGACTGGATTGGAAGGTGTTAACAAGTTCACAGCAGTTAAGGCCAACTCAAGAGGCTAGTGTTAAAAGACGTGACTCTTCTGAGTGCTGAGTCAAGTTATAGAAGCTTGAGTAAGCTTTGTCTACTGCGGGGACAGGCTTGGTACATTGAGAAGATTTGTTCCACTTTAGCCTTTAGCCACTTTAGCCTCCAAGTGGAATCATCTTTTCTGTCCTCTGATGGGAGACTTCTCTCAACCTAACAAAACAAGACTAGGTCAAAACCTAGAATGTAACCTAGCATGGACTGCCTTTACCTGTGTGCTTCTCTCCTACTGTCTGTGCCCACAGATACAGTTATTTAGTACAGCCAAATTCCCAATAAAGCTGTTCTAAATTTTTTTTTGTTTTTCTTTTATTGTTGTCAGACAATGGAACAAGCATGAAATAGTGACTGAAACGTGCCTCGTTAAGATTACATGTTAACCAGCAGTCACTTCCAAGCCATTTCCAAACTGCTGCTCTGCACTGCTAAAAGCTTGATTTTATAACCGCGACATCGTTTGACAAAAAGCTGTACACATAAGTAAGAGACAATGGCAGTACTGTGATTTCGGCTCTATTTACCTGTAAAATTATCACTCAGAGAGAAAGTTAGAAGGTCATTCATGTCTGTGTCAGCTGCTGTGCGGTCAGTTGAACCTTTGTCCAAAAAGTTGCTAGATTTGTCGCTAGGTGCTTTTGCGGGGAAAAGTCTTTAAAAGGGACTGAAAAGTCTGTAAATCTATCCCCAGTCAGTCACGGACATTTATTTATTGGGCTGACCCCAGTGTTGAGTTCCAGCCAAAAATCTTGTCCTCCTCTTCCTTTTGTGCTGAGTGTCGGATTTGCAAAATGGTAGCCACATATCACAGATGGTGCTAAGAGATGACGTCACTTACTGTTATTTCTACAGGTCAACAAAAGCTATTTTGCACAGGCATGTAGCAATCCCCTGACCTGAAAACATTTTTTAAAAGTCTTTCTTGCTTTTCTAGTTTATTTTCAAATTTTAAGTTATATCACTGCTTCATTACACAGTACACTGAGAAGATTGATATGACAGAGACATGCACACATCTTTATCAGTTCACATGCAAAAAAGAATAACACCAATTTAATCCTGCATCATTATGACAATCCTTGCTGCTTTTGAAAGACACTTCTTTTCTTTCTACCACGTTCGCCTGCACCTTCTTGAGAATAAAAACAAAACACATAGCATACTACATATCCAAATATGACATATATATAGCGACATATATAGATATATATATTTATAGATCATTTTAGCATAGCAGCATTACTCATACCCTTTTTTTATTCTGGCTTCTAACCTTTTGGTTTCTCTTGTTCTTGCAACATGCTGGGAGCAACATTACACAGGTTTATTTTTAGCAGGTTGACTCGGGGAGAATCATCGGTTTTGCGTTGCTCCCAACCAGCAGTGTGTGTCAGTGCTGCCACACTAAAGCCTGAGCTTTTTTTCTCCCATCTCCACATAGGGAAATCTGGAGCTCAGCCAGAGTGACCATCAGGTTCTTGGTACCCTCTCTTACCAAGGCCCATCTCTTCTGATTGCTCAGTTTGGCCAGGTGGGCGGCTCTGGGAAGAGTCCTGATTCTTCCAAACTTCTTCCGTTGAAGAATTATGGAGGACACTGTGCTCTTTAGAACATTCAATGCAGCAGAACTTTTTTTGTAGCCTTCCCCAGATCTGTGCCTCAACACAATCCTGTCTCTGAACTCTGCAGGCAGTTCTTTCGACCTAATGGCTTGGTTCTTGCTCTGATATGCATTGTCAGCTCTGAGACCTTATATAGATAGGTTTGTGCCTTTCAAATCATGTCCAATCAATTGAATTTACCGATTTACAGATGGACTCCAACCATGGTGTAGAAAAATCTCAAAGATGATCAAGGGAAATGGGAAGCAACAACGTTCATGAAAATTTCCTCCCTGCATTCGTGCCGTGTGGAATAAAGCAAAGTTTAATCCAAGCGATGAAAAATTTTGCCTTAAAAAGTGGGATTTTCAACCCAATGAAATAAATGATAGCGCATAAAATTAAACGATAGACGTTTTTCTATTTTCACACAATATATATCGTTGTATTTCACAGCCGTATATAAACACATTTATATCTTTAAAGACCCATGGGTTATTTATATAAACAAGTTTGCTTCAGGCTTGTAAACAGAGAGGCCTTCGGATGATTTTACTTGTCATTTGATGCACCATTGGTTTTGGCCAATGTAACGTGCCATTCTGACTCTTGGCCAGAAACACTAGAACTCATTGACCACATGGCCAGTGGCTGTACTCCAGGTTAGGGTGCAGGATGCCATGATACTGCTCCCCTCTGACAGGGTGGAGTCTTCTCACATTGATATACAGTTTTTTATTATGTGTAGAAAACAATGCCATCATCCAACATTACTTTCTTGTTATACAAATCTTTTCGTAGTACAGTATGTGGTTGTAGCACCATAGTATCAGTATACAAGTAGGAAAGATGGCTGATATGGAAAACATTGCTCAATGACAGTCATTTTTGAAATAAATAGATTTTTTAAAATACAATTAACTAATGTTCACATTATTCTTTAGATGTTTAAATACCATACTTTTTAATTGAGTACCAGAGCTGAACATAAATTGTTGTGATGCCAGAACCTCAGACCAAAACCTGCTGCTAATCAACCTTCTCATAAAGACCGCCAATGTTTACAGTATGTGAAAAATACCCCCTGCAATTAAGCATATAACAATGAGAGTAGTAGTGTTGGCTCTTACGATGCACCAGAGAGGAGATGTGTATTTAAATTTTCATATCTATTTTCCTGCTCCAGATCAATATGGTGTAGCAAACTGACTGAAAGGAGACTGTATCCGCTAGCAGTGTACATAAGAATTATCAAAGTTTTTTTTTCTCTGCCTTAAGACGTATGCAGCTGCAACCTAATAAAAATATTTTACCTTCCCCCACCAGGTGTCTCTGCTTTACACCAGTCAGCTTTTCATTTTTGATCATTATTGCACAAAAGCCCAGCCATAACCTGGATTGAGCATGTTCCTTGCCAGTCACCAGCTGAGATCAGAGGGTTGGGCCTTGGGCAACAGCTGCAGTTTTTCATGCTTTCTTGATTCTCCACGCAGGCCTCTTAATCTGAACACGGTCTATTATTAGTTTTAAGACTTCAGTGTTGAAATGTTGGGTTTTTTTTCAGGTTTTATTTGAAGGAAGTCAGGAGAACTTATTTTATGTTATCTTTTCCATCTTATTTTAAGATCAAGTCAAGGATTGATTTTGAACTATATTGATATGTTTCCTGTGCCAGTAAACTGAATTTAACTGGGCTTTTGCTTACAGGAAGTATGCAGACAATGTGTTTATATAACAACATCAATATTCAGATTACGGCATGTGTTTTACACAGTCTCATTTACAATTGAATGACTGCAATTAATCACCCTACAGTTACAAAATATCAGATTCAATATTCCATTGTAAATACTGTTAAAATTCCCCAACAACTCTATTGGGGGAGTGTCTGGTAGCTTGGGTACTGAGGCCCATAACCCCCCCCAGGGCATGGAAGTGTGAAAAAGGAAGGCTTCCCAACAGCTCCTATATATAGCTCATAGCCGTAGCAGGTTTGTCTGAAGCAGGGCTGTGTGGGAGGCGTTACAGGGAGGCCTTTTCTGAGGCCTGGGCACACAAGGACAGGCTTCACAGCACGATAAGTCTGTGATAGGTGGATAAATATAGAAGAGAAAAGACAGGATTGCACATCATTGTCTCATCTATATTACCGATGGGAACACTCAGTCCGGCACTGAGTTCTCCGCCAAGTCCGTAATGAAACTGGGGAAGTCCCTCTCTCTGTCTCTCTTATCTTTGCCGTTGTTATAATCCCATGATGATGTTGAACAAATGTCTTTGTCTGTTTATTTTCAGCTTTTGCTTTCTAATCTAAGAGCTGATTGTACTAACAGCTGTGAGCTAAGTAAACTGATATGGTTAAAAGTGGACTTGACACACTAGTGAACGGATGTGTTCTCTTGGATTCTTGCTCTCTCTCTAACTGTCACTGAAATACCACGCGTATGTTCAATGTTGGTTTCAAAAGTGTAAGACATTCAGGAAAAACACCACATGTGATGTATGCACCGTACATAGAAGGAAAGTCGCACAGTTTTCACATAAAGTACATTACAAAAATTGAAACAATAAAAAACCTTGTTCTACTTAGAGCGCCAAAAATTCATGAAAATACATTTTCTCATCCTGTTTGTAGATTTGTTTTGTGTTTTAAAAAAAAATCGTATTTAAATACAAAGGTACAGTATGTATAATATGACATTAAGCTGATGGTTTTGTAATGCACACACATTGTGAAGTAAGTGTTGTCATGTTTAACACACAAAAGCGACAGTGGGGTCAGCCCCAGACTGGAGTGAAAATGATTGAGCGGATGACTGTATTTCATTGTGGCCTCTGCTCCTGTTTCTGCTGAAAAGTATATCTGTTGCATGGCTAGTTGTCATTCTTGCCAGACACTTTGCAAACATGCTGTGGGTGCTATCGTGCAGTAAACACTCTAAAGGGTTTGTAATTACAAAGGTAGATAGGTGGAAGTGAGGACAGCAAAAAAGACGGGGTAGATGAGGCATCTGGTGTACAAAGGGATACATATGAAATCAAGGCTCAGTTTGCAAACATTTGATCATGAAACAGCTCAAATATCTGCCACGTCTAAAACTGATATTGGCAACCAATGCAGACTGTCTTCCAGCTTTAATTGTCAGTTATCTCTGTATCACATTTAAATTCCCAGCAGTGTTGATACATATTGAGACGCAGGATGTGCTGATCGATGTGCATCCGGAAATTGCAGCATCACTAATAAAAATGTATGACTGGCTGTCATCAGCCCCAGTGCGAGCTTCATAACTAGACTGTCGCTGGATTGGTTTCGCACCAAATCTGGTCACCTGGGTTCACTTCCATTACTCCTTTATGAGACCATTAAAGACAGACACTGAGGAAATGAACCAAGCTAAATTTTGTTAATGTTGTTTTTACAGAGGAAGAAGATTTCACTTCCGTCCTCAGAGACAGATCTCACATCGACGAGACGCTGCGACTTGCAACTGAGGAAAAAGCAGCAGACTATGCAGGTGAGGATCAAATATGATTCAGTAGATGTAGTTTTTTGTAAAGCTTTGGGCTTAGACTGCATTTGACAGATTGAAGGTAGCCCAACAAAGCAGTGGAATGATGTAATTTCCTATGATTCCCTTTCCCTGATTCCCTTTTCACTTAACAAATGTCTTCCGATTGTTTGATCATTTATGCAACACATAATCCCGGAAGGCGGGAGTGATGGTGAAAGATTAATATGCAAAAGAAGTGGCAAGGGTCCCATGCAGATATTCCTTCATTTTAAGGGGTCATAAGGCAAAAAGGCGGGGAACACCTGTACTAGACTGTTATTTAAAAGAAAGACATTTAACGCAAGAGCTTGCAAAGTGCAATTTGCGCTCAAGGGAAACTTTCATTTCCTCTCCTTCTTCTCCATTGTGGCCTATCAAAGTGTCCCTCAGTGCGCCTTTTTAAAAATCTCCGTGTAACATCTTCATCATCCTTTCCTCTCTTTCTTCTTGTCCTCCAGCGGCTCTACAGAGGCTGCGGAAGATCTACCACACATCCATCAAGCCGATGGAGCAGGCCTACAAGTACAATGAGCTGAGGCAGCACGAGATCTCAGGTATCACGGAGGCTTCGGCTGTGTCTGCTCTTTGTTCTGTTGTGTCAGTTTTCTGTCTGGGTTGCTTTGGTGACTGATTTCTTGAGTTGTTTGTACACGCACATCCTCTTCACACCATTTAGTAAAGTAGCGTCTTCTCTTATTTTTTCCAATTCTTGAGGCTTTTGGTTTTTATTTTTCTTTGGGCTCTTACTCAGACTCACGTTTACCTGTGATATTTGTTATTGTATGCTGGGAGTAAAAAAAAACCTTCAGAGGTCCTTTGTAGGTTGTAGAGCACAGAAACTGTCAAGAAATAATAATATACACTTCAGTTTACAGCCCAACTTACACTGAAATTAGCTGTCAAAACATGGTATTGTTGACCCAGGAAAAAGGTATAATATCTTTTTGTCTAAATCACTCCATTAATGCTACTTAAAAAAATATTTCTTCCCCTTTTCTTCTATTCTTAATCATTTTTGATGTCCCTGTTTGATTTTTAAATGATTCTACACGGTGTGCTGTTTCTTCACAGTAAGTTCGACACTCTAAGCTGCACGCTGAACTTCCGAGAACAAACTCTATCTTTCCCACTATGGAATAAAGCTCGCCCTCTTGTGGCTTTTCAGGCTTAGCATGCATGCAAACTTGTCAAATACCACTTGTGTCAAGCATATAGACGAACATTTATTTTTCGTAGAAAAGAGTAAAAAACTACACGGACAAAAACATTCATCTTTTCGCTTGACCATACAACCTCACCATCCATTTGCAGATGGACATGTTTGACACGTTAGGTCAAATATGGGACTAGCTTCCAGTGAAGATCCCCCACCCATTCGTGCACATTGTTGTTCTACCCCTTCCCTGTTGCTTGTAGATACCTCACTCCCTCACTGAGCTCTCCTCACTCTCCTCCACCTCCTGTTCACTTCACTTCTCTGTACTCCACCGTTCCTCTTCTGTCCTCCCCCATCCCCTCATCTAACAGCCTACCCCGGACGAACCCTGGGGGACTCAGCCACAGGTGGGTGTGGGCGGGGGCTTACCTGTGCATGGCACTGCCTGAAGTGCTCAGCCCCTTCCTTTCCCCCCTTCATTTGTCGTCATACATTTGTGAGTCACTTCAGATCCATATAAATACTGCACAGCTCTCTATGGGTCAGAAATTTCAAGCGTGTTTCACTTTGAGTGACACCTGATGTAACACAGATTGGGGGGGTCAAAGTGATCCATAGATGATGCATAGAGAGCAGCAGTTTTATACCATATGTGAATCAAAATTGATTTACTCTTTGTTGATTTACAAATTTAAAATTCTAAATTTCATCCAAAACTTTTTAAAGAATGAAAAGGGAAGAAATGTAAAATAAATAATTGTGGTGCAAACATAATAGACTTTAAGCTTGGTAGTGTTTAGGCAGCACATTATGTACAGTTGCGTTGTTAGGTGTAAAATGTAAAATATGGAGGGGGTTGCATGTGCAGTTCTGGCTTTAGCAAAGGACACGCAGGTTTGAGGAGGGGACACTGGTTGGAAAGGGTGGTCAGTGTTCAGCTAGGAGTGAATTGACTGACTTTCTGTCACACTTTGTTTTTAATTTTTAAAAATAATTTTAAAAACCACTAGCGCCAGGTTTTTTCGCTGAAATATTTCATTGTCTGTTTTCTTTTTCTTTCTTTCTTTCTTTTTCTTTCTTTCTTTTTTTGATATTTTCACTCTCATCTTCTGTTAAATTATTAGGATTGGACCAGTAGGCTATAACAGAACTTTCTTGCTCCCTCCCACCCCGACATCATGTCTATTCACAACACACATGGCAGCTTGCTATTAGACACACAGTTTGCTCTATTGAGTCTTATGTCATAGTAATGGCACTGCTTTGTTGTGTGTCACTAAGATATGGCAGCAGGATTTCATTAAAATTTTTCTTATGCTATTAAACAAGCCTAACAGCTTCAATGTGTTTCTTTGCCGATCTTTTTTTGAATTTCCTTGCTAAATCTTTAAAAATCTTCCTCTGTGCTCCAGATGAAGAGTGAAAGTGCAATTCTGACGTGCTTCTTGGTGTTTCTATGATTTAGTATAGAAGAAGTATAGTTCATCCCAAAAACAACCCCAGGATACATTTTGGATGAATTGATGTTTTGGCTAAACTATCCCTTTCGTGAGAAACAAAAGGAAATGGAGACCGTAGCAAACATAGGTCAACAAAGAACAACTCAAAGTTCTCACACCTTTTCTTATCTGCGACAAATAAAATCTCAACATAATTTTCCTGATTTTTTCATATAAAATTTGGGATGAACTTGAGAGGTTCTTCGCCATCATATAGCCATCCTGCTGAGATTTTAATCACTGTTGTCTCTCCTTGCCAAACAGATGGAGAGATTACCTCCAAACCCATGGTGCTTTTCCTGGGACCCTGGAGTGTTGGAAAGTCCTCCATGATCAATTACCTCCTGGGCTTGAACGACAGCCCCTATCAGCTCTACACAGGTATGTTACACACTTTTTTTTTTTTTTTTTTAATTTAGCAATAAACAAAGTAAAATGTTGGAATCGTATGTACTATAACCAAATAAGGATGAAGTAACCGTAAAATTCAACCATAAATCTACAGAGCTGTTAGAGAGGCAGCTGCCTTATCTAAATGTTACAGGGTTGAGTGTGTAAACGCAAGGATTTCATTGTGGGTTATCGAGTGGCCAGATACCATCACAGAGGTCTTGTTGAATTAGATCCACAACATATTATGGAGGCTAAACAATGATTTCTTGCCTCTGCTGAATTAATGATCTACTCAGATTTGTGTCCTTCAACATTTATCTCAGTGTGTTTCTCTTGTTAGCCCGGTTCTTGCTAATGTCTCCCTCTGTTTCTCCCATCATTTGTTTTTTAGGAGCTGAGCCTACTACCTCTGAGTTCACTGTTATTATGCACGGGGAGAAGATCCGCTCTGTTGAGGGTATTGTTATGGCAGCAGACAGCTCTCGCTCTTTCTCTCCCCTGGAGAAGTTTGGCCAAAACTTCCTGGAAAAGCTAATTGGTATTGAGATGCCCCATAAGTTGCTGGAACGTGTGACCTTTGTGGACACACCAGGAATCATTGAGAACCGCAAGCAGCAGGAGAGAGGTGAAGAAGAAATGTTGACATTCAGTTTGCAGATTTTCACATACCACAATTCAAATGCAAAGCAGCTGGATACAACTCAGGTTTTAGTAGTAACAGTTACTTATCTCTCTTCTTCTGCCCAGGCTATCCCTTCAATGATGTTTGCCAGTGGTTCATTGACCGTGCTGACCTGATCTTCGTGGTGTTTGACCCCACCAAGCTGGATGTTGGCCTGGAGCTGGAGATGCTCTTCCGGCAGTTGAAGGGTCGTGAGTCCCAGATCCGCATCATCCTAAACAAGGCTGACAACCTGGCCACCCAGGACTTAATGAGAGTCTATGGAGCACTCTTTTGGAGCTTGGCTCCCCTCATCAATGTGACTGAACCCCCCCGCGTCTACGTCAGCTCGTTCTGGCCCTATGACTACGCACCCGACACCAGTCGTGACCTCTTCAAGCGAGAGGAAATCTCCCTTCTGGAAGATCTGAACCAGGTGATTGAAAACCGCATGGAGAACAAGATTGCCTTCATCCGTCAGCATGGCATCCGTGTGCGTATCCACGGCCTGCTGGTGGACCGCTATGTCCAGACCTTTAAAGAGAAGATGAGCTTCTTCAGTGACCCTGAACTAGTCTTCAAGGAGATTGTGGATGACCCAGACAAGTTCTACATTTTCAAATCCATCCTAGCCAAGACCAATGTCAGCAAGTTTGACCTCCCCAACCGTGATGCCTACCGTGACTTCTTTGGCATCAACCCAGTCACCAACTTCAAGCCCCTCACGGCTCAGTGTTCCTACATGGGAGGCTGTCTGCTGGATAAGATTGAGAAGGCAATCACCAATGAGCTGCCTGCTCTTCTGAGCAGCATCAACTCTGGCAAACAGCCTGGCCTGTCCTCCTGCGAGGCTACTGGCTGTGGCGAGCAGCCAAAGAATCGCTATCGGAAGAACTGAGGAACACAAAATAACTTGAGTGGGGGATGTAAGGAGAAAGCGGAGGTGAAGAGATGGGGTCTGGTGGAAGCCAACCCTGCTTTTGACAGAACGCCTGTATTGTTGAGGAGACAGAGGAGAGGAGATTAGTGTTTGTTTGTTTTTTTCTCAGGAGAATATGGGGAGGTGCATTTAGGAACTGTGGGAATGAAGCAGATCGTGGGAGAGAAGAGTAATTGTTCGATAAGGCAGCTTAAGGACACAAGTGCTGAAGAAATGAGAACATGCCACTGATCACAGAGTTTTGTTAAAATACACGCCCTCCTCTCTCCCTTGCACAATCACAGTGGACTGTCTGGGATTTTGGGGTTGAGGAAGTAATTATGTGAAGAAAAACAGAAATGGAAAAAAAAAACAAGTAAGATCGAATAAAAATTGAAAATCCTGAGACTGAAAACAATCAAATACCAGCTCCCTTGTATGTGAATAAAACGGGAAAAGTGAAAACAGGAGTTGCAAATTTGTATTGTAAAATCTCGAGAATTGCATTGCAGCAGGTCAATTCCATATGCTTCAGAAGTTTTTTTTTTGAAGTAGCCTTTTTGTGGGTGCTATACGAAGCCTTTGTGTTTGGGTGGTCAACCAAACATTTGACATAGATTAACATTAACATTGCATGTTAGATGTCACATCTTATTTAACAGATGCATGTATTTTCCTTCTAACAAACTCAAGTAATAGTTCCTCATGATACTGACACCTGAACCAGCCTTGCCATGCAACAAATAAGGCCTTTTTTTTCCTCAGTTTTATTCGCTCATCAGTTCTGGTTGTTGACAACCTGTGAAAATGAGCACTGTGATGGAAGCAGAGGTCAGGGCTCAAGGGTCAGAGTCTTCAGAGCAAGGTGGATATGTTCATTCTGCTTCACTTCTTAAATGTTCTTACTGTTTCTGTTTGCGTCTATAAATTTGCCGGTCTTTGGCAGAAATTAAACATTATGTTATGAATATTTTTTTTCCTTCAACAATAAGCTTCCCAGCTTTTTTAGCTGAATGACCATAAAAAATAACAAATGAGAATGTGTTTGAATTACAGTTGTCTTTATCCATTTCTTCTGCCATTTCTTCTGCAGGTTAGAAATATATTTATTGATTTTTCTGTGTAAACTTTCCAAATGGGCATTGAAGTAGGCTGTGTCTTTGCACTGAACAATCCTGCTGCTAAATCTGACAAACCTTCACTGCAGGATTGTGATAGTGGATCTCTGTTATAATGGTTAATCTTAGCTTGCATAAAGTGGGCCGGAGTCAATAGAGAAAAGGTGAAGTGGAGGACTCATGAGTTGACCCCTGACCTCTGTGGAAAGAAGGAAGCCCCAAATTGTGACCCCCACACCCACAACGGTTTGGAGTGATACATGTCAAAGCTGCAATTTCTCATGTAAGCCTACCTCAGTGAACATCCCCGGACTAAGGCATGGAAAAATTACTTAAAATAGTTTGACATTTTGGGAAACACGCTTACTCAACACTATTTCTCAGCCGGGCGCAGTCATTTTTTGGAGTCTTGTCGTTACCATGAGGTTGCTAGGCGACCTGCAGAGACTCCAGGAAGTTTCTTCACCTGGCCAAGAATTAATCTGGCACACAACCCCTCATAAAACTGCATTGTGCTGCTTTTACACTGCGGTTTTTGTACGGATTGAGCAAACAAGATATGGTGTGATAATTACGGAGCTTTGGAGGTGCAGGTATGTGGACTTTGTTATCTTTTGGCAGACCCAGATTAACTGTTTCCCCCTGTTTTCAGACTATATGCTAAACTAAGATAACCATCCGCTAGCTCCAGCTACATATTTAGAGAACTCTACGGATATTAAAAGTGGTATTAATCTACCAAAATGTCAAACTACTGCTTAAAATAAAGGGTACTAAATCATCAAAGAACAGGTAGGTAGTGATAATTACAACTCCAAAAAGCACCAAAGTAACTCATGGACAAATACACTTCCAATTCTCTCTTTGTCCTCCCTCACTAACCCCATAGTCCAGAGTGCTTTTCCCAAGTAAAATCTGAAGCATAATGGAATGGAAAAGAAAACTAACTGACAAACAAACCGCAATGAATCTCACATTTGTGTAATTTTCTCTGTTTCTCTGAGTGTGTGTGTTCCACAGGATGTGTTTGGTATGTTTACACTGCAGATCCAGAACATGCCCACTAGAGAGTGCTGTGTAAAAGTGTAAAAAGTTATACAGACCACTAACTACCACTCACGGTAGCAACAGTCTATAGTGGGGTGATAGCTTGGGCTAATGACGTTGTGTGGTTGTGCTTTTGGTAGATTTCAGTATAAATTATCTTAATTTACCTGTGAATTAGATCTGGAATGGATGTGTGTCCCATTAAAGTAGATGTTGGTTCACTTTTTTTTTTTTTGGTATAAAATTTAAATTAATCTTGGCCCAATTTTTGGAAGCTTGATCATCAAGAATAAAGATTTCTGATTGACTTGTGAGTGAAACTTTGTGGTTATTTTGATAAAATGTTCAAACCTTAATCAGGACGACTCGGACAAGAAAACAGAGGGTTAAACGTTGTACTGAGATGATTTTTTTTTTTTTTTGTCTACTTCAATCTTGTTTACATACAGTATATTTATCTCCACTACATCTCTACATTCGTGTCCGTGTTTATTTTCTCTCTGTTTTACCTTACTGTCAAGACTCTGAACACTCTGAAGGTCCAATCTCTTACTTTTGGGTTTGAAATGATGGTTTTATCCTGTAGCTGCATTGCACCAACAGTTTGTCGTGACTGGATGTGGAGGTGGAAGTATAAACACAGACTTAGACCTGACATGTGTTTGTCTGTGAGTGTTTGAGTACTCTTCCTCAAATATTATTTAATAAAGATTCTAAAGAGACTAACTAGCAAATGGAAAATTCAATGTAAAGTTCATAATAAGTGTTAAAACACTGAGGTGTTCTTTTTATGCTTAAATCAAAGCCAGTGGTTCAATAACGACTATAAGGCAACTACACACTGGGGCTTCATGTAAATGAAGTTGTTTTTTTAATATATTCTTTTAAACACGTTTTAAAGAGTCCTTTATAAATACATTTTTATCGTAAAGATCAGGTCTTTGCAAAAGAACATTTTTGCGATGTTAGACACACAAAACAGGCACGTGTTTGCATCAACAAATATAAAGATCATAATCTAATAAGCACATAGCATATGAACGGTGGACAGCCACATACACACTGGCACATGCACACATTAAATGTTGTATTGTGTCTTGTTGAGCGTAAATCCCTTTCTATTTGCCTTTTTTTTTTTTTTTAGCTTTGTATCTGGAGAGTAAATCTTGTGCTTTTGAAACTTATCCAAAGTCTTGCTAGTTTTATCACACTCTGATCTAAATGTGGAGGAAGTCTTTTCATTTCTCTCATACAGGACATGCTTTTGTTGTCCCCTACATGCAGGCGTGTGTGTGTGTGTGTGTGTGTGTGTGTGTGTGTGTGTGTGTGTGTGTGGGGGGGGGGCCCTCAAGAGCCTGAGCATATTTTTCTCAGGCTCTTGAGAATAAAGACTGAAGCATTAAACCTGGAGGTTCTTCAAAATGCTGCACATACTGTAGGCTTATATTTCTGAAAAGTCACTGTTTTTAGTAATCTTGAAATATTGTTGGTTGTAAAACTGAATTAAGTCTGCCTTTATGTATTGACTTTTGCATAACTGAATATTTGCATACCTCAGAACCGTGTTATCCAACATTTGTATTACATTTATAGTGAACATCTAGAGAGGTTTGGTGGCCTTCTATCTTGGGATATTTTGTCTCCTGTGGCTTCACTCTAATGTAAATATAAAGGCTATTCCTTTTTTTTCCCCTGAAATGAGGACGTTTCATTTTTCTTCTGCTCATCCCAGGGCAGATGTTTAAATCCTCGCAGGATTCGGCCGAATATATCCTAAGTGTAAAGGGTAGAGTGGTGAAAACGACAAAAGGGTGGATGGGTTTCACCGTTGGACTGAAGGAGAGGGTGCGCTCATTGCGGTCAGAAAAAAAAAAAAAAGACGTCCCCACCCCTCCCTAAAATACGTGCTCGCTACCTAGAGTCTTTTTCTTTCTCCCAAGTGTGAGCACGTACCTCCACAGCCCCCCCCCCATCAATAGTCAATCCCTCGTCTCCGTCCTGCGCTCGCCAAACACGGACAGACAGCATCAAGTCAACGGTTACCACCAAAACGGAAGCGCAGCAATGTGTTTTTCAAAATAAACGATCCTGGGAAGTTCGTTTTATCCGTCTTTGGCTGAGGCTCTAGCTTTGGGGCGCTCAAGTGCAAATGTTCCACAAAATAGGGGAAGCAGCTACCGTTTAGGATGCAAATATCCGGGCGCAATACATAGATGATCATGAGTGCCATCTTTAGTTTTAATTTAAGGGTGATTCAGTGGTAGGCTACCACCTGGAAACATCGCGTAGTTGCAGGCTATTTTAGGCAAATGTGGTTTGACTTTTGAAAGAGACGGGCGGAAACGGTTTCGATATTATTCTGGCGTACTTCACGCACATTCGCACGCGCACGCACGCGCACGAGCGCACACGAGCATCTCGCGGCTGGACGGCTGTCAGCTCACAGAAGATGGTGGCGGCTGTGGCCACTGCGTTGCCCGCCGCGCCCGGATAGAGCACGCTGCCGCGGCGCACGGAGGACGGTCGGGCGACGGCGATAAGACCCATCTCGTCTCACCGCGGACGGTGCAGGGAATGGACAGGCTGGACGGCGCAGCAGCCCCGATCCATCATATTTGTCCCGGATTAAAGGGCACTCATTCGGAGGTATGAAGGTATTCCCCCGTGCATCGCATGTAATTCAGTTGAAGTGGCTGGATCAAGGCAGCACTCCGCTTTGACCTGTGGGACTGTGGCGTGGGGGGGGCGGGGGGGCGTGGAGCGGAGGTGGAGACCTTTTAATTAGCCCGACTCTCTCTGGGCTTTCGTGGTCTGCCATTGAGAGGGGGACCGAGCTGCCATGGGCAAACTTTACTTAAGAGAAAGGGAAGGACTGGGCGACACTAAATGTATTTAAACACAGCTCAAGGCTGTAGTCAAATATTCCCCTCAGCTGCCCGATTGATACAGAACAGGCTATAGGCTGCGGCCAGGAACCGGCACGGTCAGGTTGTCGGGACAATCGGGGTATTTTCCTTCGGGCGCACTGTGACGATGAATTGGCGACATTTGGTGTGTGAGTGGAAACCAAAGCAACACCGATGCAACACTGAACCAAGACCGGTTGGTGCATAGCTTCGGAGGAGCGTGTTTACACGCGAGTCACTGACAGCTGAGCTCAGTCAACCCAAACAGTTTCGTGTGTTTTCTGCGCACCGCGTCTCATGCATTTGCATTTTGTCTCCCGCAGACCCTCCTGCCCAAGGTCCCCTGTGCGTTTGGAGACGCGGCGGCGGTGGAGACTCCGGAGTGGCAAGTCAGGAAAGGACGGGGCTGAGTCCACGGCAACTGCTGCGATTAGGCCCTGCAGCACGGGGCATGTGGGTATGTGGTGGCAGTTTTTGCGCTCATGTCCCCAGTATCTGGAGTTGACGTGCGCTTAAAAATGAAAAGCTGACCTTTTCGATCGGCACGTCAAAACAACAGATTCTCATCTCGCTAGTTTTCAGAGATTAAAAAAAAAAACCCAAAACAAACAAACGCTGCAGAGGATTTGTTTTGAATTGAGTTTTGCCCAGTCCTGTAAACAAACCGTGGTTGAGTTCAGCCAGGATTACTGTCTGTTCCCAGCGGAACTGAGTTGCACGCACGGCTGAACGGATAAGCGGGAATGGACATGCACCAGGAATGAAAGTACTCTGACTGCTCTCCAAGAAAACATTCAATAACGCAGTTCACCTGGATTTACTCACTCATACTTTTTGGCGATCACAACTTCTCAAGAATCCCTTTAAAAACATTTCTTGGCTTTTCTGTTGTTTCGACTGTTCCCTTTGGTGCGCAGTATTTTTGAATTCGGAGTTGTCCCAAATATTTTTCCAATGAGTGAGACAGTGTGCAGACAGCGAGTGAACCTTGCAGTCTCAAGTGCGTCAAAACAGAAAGGACCGTAGAGGAATGCAGGGACTGACGTCAAGAGTGGCAATAATGAACTACTCAAAATCTTTGCTGGTGTTTCTACTGCCACTACGCTGCTAACTGAGTGGAGTTTTCTCTCAAAAGGCTGTTGTTTGTGCTCTGTTTTTTTCACTTTTAAGATTTAACAATCATTGCCCTAGATGTAATACTGTGGCCCAATTCTTTGCCTTACTTTTTTAAATCTATGTTGTCTTGAAATAACAGTACCTTCTTGAATAGTTTTCGACTTTGGATAGATTAAAAAGCAACATGGCATCCCCGCAACATCAACAACTCCTGCCTCACAACACAGAAGTGAGCTGTGACTCAAGCGGAGATGGAGGCGTCTCAGTGAGGATTGGCAGCAGTGTCAAACACAAGCAAGGAGGCGGGCCCCTTGGTTCAATCGGGGGAGGCTTCATTGGGGGATCCAAGCACTGCAAGTACAGCATCTCCTCGAGCTGCAGCTCCGCGGAGTCCGGAGTCAGGAAGCCAGCAGTCAAGAGCTTTCGCACACAGAAGAAGATGCCTCAGCTTTTTGAGAGATCTGCAGGTCACTTTTGGGACCCAAAGTTTGACTCTTCGATTCTGGAGGAGGCCTGTAGAGAACGGTGTTTCCCTCAGACCCAGCGGCGCTTCCGCTATGTGCTCTTCTACCTGGTTGCTGCTGGCCTCCTCTGGGGATTGTACTTTGCAGCCAACCCTTCCCGCTGTGATAGAACTGCCTTTCTCCTTCCCACTGCATCCTTCCTCCTTTTCTGCCTCCTCCTCTTCCTCTTAACTTTTACTAAGATCTACCCTCGCTGCTACAATCAAGCATCTCTGCTGCTCATTGTTGTAACCTTCATCCTCACCCTGGCTCCCCAGATCCAGACATCAGGCTTCAGGGACCAAGAGACTCCCACACCTACACTTGATGTGGAGGAGTTCAGTGGCATGGGGCCCACATACAACCGGTCCTATGACAAGCTTGTGGGAGGTAGCACCTGGTCCCCCTGTCTTTCTCCTGTAGGCACCTTCTCCCTCTGTATTGAGGTTCTTCTGTTGCTGTACAGTGTTCTCCATGTTCGCCTCTATGCTTCTGTCTTGCTTGGGTTTCTCTACTCTGTGTTCTTTGAGAGTTTGGGCTGGCTGCACCTGACCCAGGCGGGGGAGAACTGGAGTATAGCCTCTCAATCAGACTGGGATACGCTAAGTTGGCTGGGCCCAGCCAAGGCCTTGCTCCACCTCTGCGCCCACGCTCTCGGGATCCACCTGTTCATCATGTCTGAGGTGCGGTCACGCAGCACTTTCCTTAAGGTGGGACAAGCTATAATGCATGGCAAAGATCTGGAGGTGGAGAAAGCGTTGAAGGAGCGAATGATCCACTCTGTCATGCCTAGAATTGTGGCTGATGAACTGATGAAGCAGGGTGATGAGGAGATAGGTGATAATTCTGTTAAACGATACTCCACCAGTGGTGCAGCAGCTGCCATCTCCAGCCCTAAAAACAATAAACGCAAGAAAACCTCCATCCCTCGAGGCCAGATAATCTTCAGACCCTTTAACATGAAACGTATGGAGCCCGTCAGCATCCTCTTTGCAGACATTGTGGGCTTCACAAAAATGTCTGCCAACAAATCTGCTCATGCCCTTGTGGGGCTTCTGAATGACTTGTTTGGACGTTTTGATAGACTTTGTGAGCTCACCGGCTGTGAAAAGATCAGTACTCTAGGAGACTGTTACTACTGTGTGGCTGGTTGTCCTGAACCCAGACCAGACCATGCCTATTGCTGCGTGGAGATGGGCCTGGGCATGATCCAAGCTATTGAACAGTTTTGCCAGGAGAAGAGGGAGATGGTGAACATGAGGGTAGGTGTTCACACTGGCACTGTGCTGTGTGGTATCCTGGGAATGAAGCGGTTCAAGTTTGATGTTTGGTCAAATGACGTCAACCTGGCCAACCTAATGGAGCAACTGGGAGTGGCTGGGAAGGTCCACTTATCACAGGCAACTGCCAACTTCCTGGATGACCGGTACCAGCATGAAGACGGACAGGTCACTGAGAGAATAGGACAGAGTGTGGTGGCTGACCAGCTCAAAGGTGGGTGTTTAACGTTTTTTTCACGTGTTATTTCATGTCTCAATGTTTCGTATTTGCCTACAATATGAAAAGGCTAGTCTTTCTTTGTTTAATATAACTCCAAGGTCAGCAGCAGTTGCTACAAATTGGCTGTAATAGTGAGACTTATTGCTGCAATTATTTGCCCAGGAGCCCACAAACTTTTGCATTTTTATGTGCTTAAGGATATGTTTTGTATTGCTTCTCACCCATCCCCAGAGGAAATGATTACTTACGCCAGCATGTCAGCAGTTCACTCCCCAACGGGATCAAAACATTGGCAGGGGAGCATTCCCACTGGTCAAGGTCGACGCAGGGTTTTGGCCTCATGTAACGTACCTGGCACAGATGGGCTGTAGTGTTGGTTTTACTGTATCGCAGACAGACGCCATCTTCTTTTCCATCCTCCCCTCCACTCTGTCTCTGCCCACTCTTTGTTCTCCTGTTCAATTACATTGCCTTCCAGACGTCCTTAATGTGTCCTGTTCTCTTAACCTTGCTACGAACCTCAGGGATTGCTTTACAACTTAATGCAACTTTCGCCTTCAGAGATTTGCTTGTAGCTTTATCTTCATCTCTCTATCTTTTCCTCTCTTTTCCTCGCCTATAAACAGCTTGACTGCAGCGTTTATTCGATGCATTTATGCAAATCACCGTAGTGTAACTAAAGGCTGGCTTAATGGCTCTTTTCATCATTTAGGGCTTGCTGATCCATTATCACTCGGTGTAAGTGAAGAGACAGTGTCTGACTAGGGTACTGCAGATGGTGTTCATCTGGCCTTTTGAATTAACATTTCAGGTTTATTTTTGTTTCAGTGGTTGCTGGATGTGTCTCCTTGGAGAGGGAACGAAATTATTTTGTACAGTGAATTCAAGGCATTGATTATTTTGAACTGGTAATTCGCACAAATTAACAATTCAAGTGTACAGATTAATAATTTGTGCACACAAGCTATCAAAAATGTTGGCACCCTCACAGAATTCCATTATTTTCAACCTTGAGATCAGTGCTGCAATTAATCAAGGCACAAGATCGAGCAAAAGTGCCTTTTTGTTTACTAGCCAGCAGGAGTGATTTATAGGCCTGCATTCTCCTCCCATCTCTTAGATTAATGAGTGACTACCATTCTCACTCCTGCTCCTCTTTTTTTTTTTTTTTTTTTTTTTAACATGAGGATAAATGTGTTACTCACAGTGCTATCACCCCTCCTGCTCCTTCTCAACTCCTTTCTTGCCTCCATCATGTATTCAGTTCCCCTCCTAAGATTTATCCTCTACCTGTAGATTTTCTGTGCCAGTGAGAAAGCTGGCTGTCAGGAGAGAGTTGTTCTTCAGTGCTGTAAAATTTCCTCCATTGTCTAGCACAGTCTGTGTAAATCACATGGGTAGCATTGCGGCCAGGCATGGATCCTGGCTGTGGCTGGTCCCTGTTGCCTGGCTCAGAAGTAAATTGCTCTGACCTGTACACTGATCGCCGTGCAGCTGTACTCTACGTATATCTGATGTCCTTTTCAAGTTTTTGTGATGTCTCAATAGTTTTTGCCTTTAGATTGTTTTTACAGTTCCATCGTAACTTCAGACTGAGGCTATATAGTCAAGTTCTTGTCTCATGTAGGTGCACATGTTAATCAGTTTATACTTTCTTATTTATAGCTTCTCACTGTAATTATAAGCTATTCATGGCTCATTGTAGCAGAAGTTCACATGACCACGTGTGGTCAGCTGAGTGTTACAGCTGCATCCTGTTGGCTCCTCAGCACTGACCTGAGATCTGTGGTTTTAGCAACAAACGGAGATGTTGTAGCTTAGTTTTCATCTCCCTGGGTGATAGCTGGAGTTCGAGGTTAAGTAAGACAGTATACAACATTGCAGTTACTTTTTAGGCTCTAATGATTATTTTCATCACTTCTTAATTTGACAGTCATTTTTCCGATTACTTGATTGTTTATAGTAATAAGAATGTCAGAAAACTGCAAAAAACCCAAAGGTATTTTATTTACTAGAATATAAGGCCATTCATTTCTAATAATTTGCTGATTATTTTCTCAATTAATCAATGAAAAATTTTGTGTACAAAATGTAAGAAAACACTGAAAAATGTTGACTAAAATTTGCTCAAGGCCAAGATATGGTCTTCAAATATTGAGTTTCGTCCAACTAATGGTCCAAAACCCCAAAATATTCAGTTTATAATAATATAGAACAGAAAAAAGCAGCAGATATATACATTGGAGATGCTGGAACCATAAATGTTTTGGTATTTTTCTAAAAAAACAATCAAGTATCAAAATTATTGGATCTAGATACTTTTTTCTGTCAATAAAGCTAATTGAGCGTTATTGACTAATCATCTCTATATTCTGACATTTCAGAGATAATTAAATGATTAATCATATAATTGAGAAGAATAATCAGCTGAATAATCGATCCTGAAAAAAATGGTAAGTTACAGCTATCTTAAACCACAGCACATCTCATCGGAAGGATATAATGAGATGATCCTTTTCAAAAGCTGCTCTGAACAGTGCACGTACCCCACAAGTCTCGTGGTGTGTGTTTGTCTCTATAAGGGGCAGGACTGACGCTAGACCTTGTTGTGTTTCGCTTTTAACTTACTGGAAATAGGAGCTATATTTGGCTCAGTTTCCCTGGAAAGTACCTGTCTATGTCCTTCCTTTTGTGCTTAATGCAGAATGATAGCACCTGCAGAAGATTATTCCTTCGGAGGAGACCGTCAGTGTGGTCCTATTATCTCTCTGCTGATGACAGAATCACCACTGAGAGCCAGAGTTGGTTCTTTACTCTTTCAAGCAGCCATTGTTTCCAGGGTAAATGGAGTTGTTTGTTGGCTAATAGTGACTGAGGGTTGTGTGTTACAATAAGGATGGAGCAGAATGAAGTAGTTCAAGTCATAAGCAGTTGTTGTCTTAATCTGTAACACTACGAATATTTTACAGATTGATAAATACTGCTTCAAGTATCTTTGAGTGCAATGCCCAGACTGCTTCGGTGACTTAGTGGCAGACATTTAAGGGGCTATAATTGATATTTTTGTAATAGCAGTGAATCAAATGATATGTGAAATTTGTTGCTCGTAGAAGTGAAACTACACAGAATTTTTCCCCTCGGTTTTACGCATCTTTGGCAAATTTCAGCTCATTGTTTAGCCGTTCGGCCTGCAACTTTACTAGTCATGTTTGGCTGAGCAGGCAGCTATTTTCAGTGAAAAAGCTCTAAAAACCTACTGTCCACGACCTGCTCAGCACCAAACAGCAGACAGACACAGTTGGAGACTAGCTGGTGAACAAGAACTGGTAGAGACCAAAAACAGAGCTAGAAGAGATTGAATATTCAACTTAGATTTGCCAGGTGACCATAAACATGACTTCAAATTTAAATTAACATTGCTTGGATCCCTTCTTGCTTTTGAGAGTCTTCCTATTTTGTATGTATCCTGCCTCTTCTTCCCTGTTTTGAATCGTCGAGGCTCTTGCTGTAACTCTAGTTGAATGAATAAAAAAAAATAGGAGAAGTAACCCAAATGAACACTATAGGTCCACTTTGATGATCTAAAGAAAACTTTAACTAATTTGGGCCTCAGACAGCTTTTTCATAAAATTACACAGCCTCCTTTCTACTAATACTCGTTATGTACAGGTTTCTCAGTAACCAGCTGCCCCAAGGTAAGGCATGTTATCAGATTCAGTTTGAAATTCTGTGCTTGACCTTTTCTAACTCAACTGCTGAGCAAAGCTGTGCTGGGCAGCTGCGTATAGTATATCCCTTCCCGCCCTGCTCTCTCCTCTTTTTGCCCTGTGGGAGATTTCTAATTAAGCAAGACTGGGCAATCTCCTTGACTAAAGTGATTAATGTTGGTAATTCTCCATCATCGTGTCTTCCCACACTGGCCTGGTGTTCTCCTCAGACTCAAAATACATCAGCCGCTTGCCGGCCAGCCGTTTTTGTCTCAGCAAATTATATTGATTGCCTATAATGAAGCTGTCATGGATGTGTTTATTTATGATGAGGCAACGAGAGATTTTCATGTCGCGGATATCAAAGAGAAACAGCCAACACCAAGGGATTGGACTAGCTATAAAACAGAAGGTAATTTGTATTATATATATTATATATATTTGTCCATTTGTCCACCTTTAAGCCTTCTGGAACAATAATTGATTAGCTACATTAGGATTGTTTTGAGTACAGAGTAGAATTAAGCTGCAAATAGTCCTGGCGATGAATGTTCTGTCTTCCTTCACTCTGGCCCCCTTACTTCACGCTCTGCAGCAGGTATTAGTTATTGGGAGAGCCATTTGTGCTTTTGGGAGACTCACGTGCGCACGCACACACATTCACTTTCACACATCCCTGCCCCTGAACTGTGAATGCTGTTCCATAGGGATGCATGTCAGTCAGCAAAGTGTACAGTATTTGCTTTAGAGTCAGTGGTGAATTACTTATAATGGCTGCTACCTGTGACCTTGACTGTGATAAATGAGCCTGGTTTTGAGGTTACACTTAACGAAGCAGGAATAGAGATATACAGGCGCAAAGAGAACTAGAGAAGGAAAGTAGATGAAGTGCATTTAGGTGTGGTCTACTTATACTGTCTAAGGCTTGGTTTTGGTGGATGATGGTACTACGAGCAGAACTGCAGCAGCTTTGCCTAAACACCACTGCATTAATTTACCCTGTAACTGGACCTCAATGTTGAGGTTGAGTGTGAACCACAAGCAGAGAAAGGGAAGCTGTGCACATTTAAGACTCTGTTTTTCACACATATGTGTGTGTGTGTGTGTGTGTGTGTGTGTGTGTCTGTGTCTGTGTGTGTGTGTGTGTGTCTGTGTGTGTGTGTGTGTGTGTGTGTTCTGCTGCATTTGACAAAAAGTTAAAAGGTTTGGCTTTTTCACCTTAATATATATGCAGCTGTCCTCTGCTCCTGCCAGCAATCAAATACCTCGTTTTTGTCTAGACTCTCGAGTCCAAATCAGTATGCACACACAGCATTCAGCCCTACTTTAGAAAGAAAGGTGGGGTCGATAGTGAGGTGGAATGCACTGAGTGGAGTGTCTCACTTTGAGTAGGGGGCAAGGAGGGGCAGACATAGAGCTACACTGGGGTTAGACTGGTGGCAGCTGTGGATGGTTTATAAAAACAGTGGTAAATAGATCCCGGGATTACTACTACACAGCATACTGCGTTCTGTAGCGGCCCTTTCAGCTGAAGTATGGGAGGGGGACGTGACTCTTCAGAGGCACCAGGGGGGACTCCAAGCTGCTATACTGAATTGCAGAGACCGAGCCCTGCCTACAACACCTTGGCTCTGTGTAGTAGATTACAGCTCTGCTGAAAGGGTAATGGCATAACACACCAAACTGCATTGTACAGTATCACCCCGAATTATGAGTTATAGTTCAGCACAGCATGGCGTTGCAGCCTGCAGCAACACAGTCTCACCATTTTTCATCTTTGGCCTTATCATACTGAGCAAGTCTGCAGAGCTTCAGCATCCCCTGTCATGATCTGCAAACATGGGGCATTGTGGCAAGGTTATTGAAGGTCTACGATGTGGTGATTAGCAGGATTTTATAGCTGCAGTCATTTAGGCTATCTGCTGTGTAATACTGTTACTCAGCAGGACTGTAATACCAGTACTTGTTCAGGAGGACTGTGCAGCAAGGGTATTGCCTGCTGCTTTGACCGGGCAAACAATGAAAGATTTGTACTCGGGATGTAATGAGTTTCTGGATCAAAAGCAAGAAAGCATATTATTCCAAAGAGCTGCAAATAAGCTTATCTGCAAGGCCCAGTGAGCTTTATATTGAACTGATACTCTTGGAGATTTTACTCTGAACATCCATGTATCCTGCTGTGCTCCACTTAATCCTGACAAGTGTCAGAAGACCCTGCAGACCTCTCCACCCTCCCATAGGGGACTGATGTCCAATTGGATCAATGCCGAAGGGTCCTGCCTCTAACTATTTTAACAGCGATGACCCAGGGCGAGTTGGACGAGAGAGCCTGATATCAGCGCCACCGCTGTCTGTCTGATAAGGAGCCATGCGAGCAGCTTCTACAGCTGAGCCTGTAGAGCAAACGTAGGACATGTAGAATGTGGAGTAGAACAGGCTACACAACATGCTGTCCAGTTCACACGGTTCACTTTGCTCAGTCTCTTGCCATTCTTAATTTAATCCAGTTTGAGGTAAGGACATAAATCAGCATCAGTGGCAATGCCAACATAAGATAACCTTCAGGTATCATGAATATGAGCTGGGTGGGACGGAAAGGGGACGTTAGCCTTGTTACCAATTTTAAGATGGAGTTATTTTCTTTGGGTTTTAAGGCTGCTTACAGATAGTGTTTTACAAAGCCCCCAGCACTCTATTGTGACCAGATGTCAATATTTTAACATTGTGATATTGTAGTGATGCGTTTTCTGATACAGTTTACAGATTTTTTTTTTTTTTTTTTTTAATGTGGTGAAGGAATAAAATGCTCTAAAGTGCAAAAATTGTCTGCCCTTTTTTAGCCCATTTTAGCTGAGGGAAATTCAACATTTTCGTTTGTGTCAATATACTGAAAGCAGCAATACTCTATGTATTCGAACATTATAGACCCTTTTCACAGCAGGCATTTTCAAATGTTGTAAAGCAAGAAAATCACAGGTGTAAATAATGAAGTTAACTTTGGCTCTATTCCATTAAGTTTCCCAGAAAGCCATGACAGTGAGTGTGCAACCTGGAACTGGCTCATCTCAACCGAGTGCAGCCATCATTAATGTTATTAATTCTGCCTGTGCTTTTCCTGGTTTGACAAGTCAGAATGTGTGCTGTGAAAAGAGTCTTTTAGCTTTGAGTTACGGCTGAAACAATTTGTATCCTTAACTACTATGTATATACTATGTAAATGAACTGTTCATTATATATGACATGTATGATATGTGATAAGTATATTATGGATTTAAAAATGTAAACGTTGTAAACGTGACCTGCAGTTCACCATTGGCTGCCGAGAGCCACGAGAACCACGAGAACCTTTTTAAAGCACACATCTGTTGCCAAACATGTAATGAGCGAGCCCGAGTAAGCTGTGATGCTAATCTAATTATGTACGATTTCTGATACAGGTAGACGATCAAGACATCCCTTGTGTGTGCTCGAATTCCTACTGATAGTTGATTAATTATTAAAGTTAATTTAAGAAGCAAAAACAGCCAACATTATGTGGTTACAGCTCCTCAAGTCTGAGAATTTGCTGCTCATTTACTATCAGTGTAAATTGAGTATCTTGGCATTTGACTCCGGGTTTCAGTTCATTTGCTACCATGAAACTGCTGGTTTAATGCAGGTAAGCTAACATAATGCAGCCATGCATTGGTCTGTCGTAATGAGGTGGTCACTGCGTTGCCTCTAAATCTCAAAACGACAAAGTGTACTTTTAGTTCATAAGAGTTTTTCTAGTATTTGCATTTACAATTTTTTTTAGGCTCCCGAATAAAGGAGGCGTGCACACATGATTACCAGTAGAATTGGACTCCATTCTTTACCACAGGGGACAAAAACATCTAATTTACAGTGTCAGAGATAGTTAAATTATGCCATCTTGATATGCAACGCAGCCAGAGTCTGTGAAATTCTGAGTAATCTTCTCACTGCTCTCTCGTTGATTGCATGCAGCAGACAAATCTCTTGTCAAACACTGTAGGCATTTTCACATATGCAAATGTCCTGAGAAGATCTGCTTGTATATTTTCCTGCAAACATCACTTCCCCTCCTGCAGGCTGAGAAAAAGATGATGAAAACTGAATAGAGAAAGCAGAAAAGTGGGCATTCGAGAAAAAAGGTTATAAAGTGAGAAAATATCCAGGTTAATAAGGAGTGAGTCAGAACGATGGATAGAGTTGCCTCTTAAGGTTCATCTTGTTCAGGGTTTTATGCGGCTCCACCTGGCTCATAGAGTCAGCACACCACATGGAAAAGATTTCCCATCTGTAGCAACACACACACACACACACGCACTTCTTCCAGCTCCACCAAGGCTAATTGCCATGGCAATAGGCTATTGAAAGGGGTGAGGGTCAGCTGGAAACTAGAGGCTCTTTTTACATGGAAGAACTGGCGCCTTGACTGAGAGAAGGAGGCCAAATTGACCTTATTCAGCTGAGGCTCTGGAAATCACATTGTGGTGAAGGCTGAGCGAAGGCCTATTTTTGTGTGAGCCCAGCAAGAATAAGCCGAACACGTGCAGTGATTCTTTGCCGCCACAGCTCTAAAGGACAGCTACGCAGACGCAAATTGCACACATTCTGACTCTCAAAGATTTGTAAACCTTGATAAAGTGGAAAAAATGTGAAAGCATCTTTGTGTGTCTCCCTCCTTCCTTCTCCTCTCCCACTGGATATTTGTTACCTAATTTAGCTTTTTCTTGCCACAGAGTGAGTTGAGCTGTGCATGTGGCTAAGCTAGCTCTCCTGGCGGACGTTCAGATGCTCGGGTGATAAATGGTTATCATGAGACACTGATGTATCCAGAGCTTTTCTCCTTTGTTGTCAAGCGTACAGAAACGCCAGGACTCCTCCTAACAGACACTCACAAGCCCTTACTGGCATTGACGGATGGAGCTCACTCTTCAGGTGACACTCACAATAACCCCTCCTACACACACACACACACACACACTCACTGGCACAGACTTACTTTCGACGCTTTGCGTTCAAGTACACTAAATGTAAACACCCACACATGCAGCCGCACCCTGTTCACATTTGTGAGCTGTAGTGGCTCGTTAGTGTGCACAGCAAGAGCGTGTGTGCGATGAATGGCTGTGTGAATTATGAATGAGGGAAGATGACGGGGAGCCAGTCCACCATGAAGTCGGCTACTGCAGTCAGCCTGCACGAACCGACTGTGCATGTCTGAGTGTGTATGTAACCTTAAGTAAAAGTGTGTTTTCCTCCCTGAATGCTTTTGTGCATATTTGTGTCTGTTATAAATAGTTTTAGCTCCCTCATCTTTGAGGATGGGGAAGGATCTATGTTGAAAATACTCTTCTCACACCCTTCCCTGCGTTGTTCTGCTTTTCACACAGTAGGCTATAGAAAGAGATTGTTCATTTTCTTCACCCTCTTTCTGACCCCCCTTTTCTTCCTCTGCAACCCTGTTTTCACTCCTCTATGATCTTTTCTGTACCCATTTTTCTGTGGTATATCTTATGTGGCATATACTTGTCCAGACTATGACAATCCTCCTCCTCCCGTTCATTTATTATTTTTAATGTTGCGTAACTCTCTCTCTGTTGCTACATGGCCCAGTTGCTACATGAGGAAATACGTGTGTTTATGCATGTAGTAGAGCTCAAACAATTAGTCATTAACAGAAATCGATGCAATGACAGTCTTGTTAATTCATTGACCTTTTAAGTAATACCTCATACCTAATAATAATAATAATAATATTGATAATAGTGATAATACTAAATGTATTATTATTAGTATTGTAGTATTAGTAGTATTATTTTTAAAACAAAATTTTACATGGGGATTTGGTTGCTTTTCTCTGTCATACCATTGTATCATAAATTCTTTTGGACTGTTGTACAGATAAAAGTTATTAGAAGATGTCACTTTGGGCTCTGGAAACTGGTGAGGAGCAATGACAATTTTTGCAGTTGTTTCGACCCAATATTAAATGTATTAATCAAAAAGATTATATTTTCCTTAACGTCAACAAATCCCATAAAAAGACCAACGTGTTAGTTCATTTCGTAATGCTTTTCTGACTTCCTCAATGTGTCTTTGGCTCTCAGCCCCAAGCCCATTGGTTCCTATTGAAGACATAAATCCTTAAAGACAGGTCACACACATGTGGTTTTATCTTTTAAAAAGGGAAAGCCATTTCCCAAAAGAGTTGGGCGCCATAGCTTTTAGCAAACACCGCTCAAACCAGCGTAAATACTGATTTTGTTGGGGCTTATTTTCAGCTACTGATTAATACACTTTTGGTGAGTATTTACAGTACCAGGACAGTGCTGGTGGGACTGACTCAAAATAAGCTGCAGTACTCTTGTTGATAGTAAGGAAGGAATGTGTCACTCAGTGCCTTGGTGTGGCTCACTGATGTGCTTTTAGTCGTTTTTGGGAAACAGTGAATGTCTGTAGCACAGAGGAATAAACAATCAAGCTCTGGCTTCACATGCAGACTCCTAGGATCTATTCAGTTAGGTTCAAATGTTGGTTTTAGTCTTTTTGTGGGATTTGTTGACAAGAACAAAAATCACCACCGGCCTTATCCTGTTTGCAGCCTTTGTATATAGCTGGTATAGCTGGTGCCTCTCTGGCATGAACTACGTTTCCTGCTTCAGGCTCGGCTCCCTCCATTGGCTCCGATGTGACAGCCCTCCTGTGTCCCTCCAGCTGTCACCTGCTCCTCCATCCTCATGCTTTATAGCCCCAGGAATCCCCCATGCTTTCACTCCTAAAGATTATTTCTGATTTACTGCATGTATGTATCTGTGTGTGTGTGTGTGTGTGTGTGTGTGTGTGTGTGTGTGTGTGTATGATAAGTACCTAAAATATTCCCAACAGAGTTCATTCCCCATTCTTTTATCACTTATAGTTTTTCTCTCTCTGCGTCTCCCCTCCCCTCTGCCTCCCTGTCTGTTTTTCTACCCTCCATCCCACTGCTGTGTCATTCTGTAACTGTTGAGTCAGATTGCTGCTGCTGCTGCTGCTGCTGCTGCATATCAAACTGTTTCTGGCCCTTGTTTTTGTGCATGACTGTGAGATTTAATGAATCTGTCAGTTCTGCTTTTCAAGAATATGCAGGTCACAGTGCATGCAAGCATCAGCATACATACAACTTCTGCCTCGGTCTCAGACAGAATATGATTCAGGGGTTTCTGGGGTGGAAGTTGAGCTTGTAGTTAGCAACCTCATTTACTCCTGCTGTATCATTGGCCTGTTTTAGAGCAAGAGTCCTCAGGGAGTGGCACAGTGTTCAGCAGAAGATCCAGCCCATTTTCATCTTCAACCCCCAGTGAAAATGCCATTACTTAAGATGTTGAGTAAGCAAAGTCTGTGTTATTAGAGCAAAAAACAACATGAGAGAGAAGAGGAACATTAAGAGGGAGGGAGATGTTTGTGTCTGTGTTGGCTGTTTGCTTTGTTCATTTACCCAGAGCCACAAAGTTGGTCACTGTTTAATCGATAAATGAGCACTGCTCATAATTGTGGGTCAATAGTGTCTCAGGTGGGGATAATTCAGCATGGGATGAAATCTCATTTCAGTTAGAAGCAAGACTGTCACAGAAAATATGTTTTTTAGTTTTGTGTCAAATCTTGATCAGGAATTAATTAGAAATTGGCTGCTTTGCATGGCAATTTCCTTTTTTGTGGTTTTGTGAGATGAAGACAGCAGTTAAAAAGAGGTTAACAGCTTTAACAAACTAAGTTTTATGTCATTATGGAGAAGAGGATTATTGTTTGCTCTCTGTTCTCAAAATGTGTTTAATAAAGCTTTCTTCATACAGTATCTTTAAGAGCCAAGGTTTAAAGTGTGTGATAAATTTTTTTTAAAGTGTTACGCAGATTTATTAAGAACAAAATGTGTTACTCTGCCAAAGCATTTAAGTGCAGAAAGAGAATGAAGATATTCCAAAGGTCAAGAATAAAAGCAACAGGATAAAAAAAGAATTAAATAGGACATCATACAAAAGCCTGCTCATAAAAGTACATTTTTAGGAAAAATTTAAACAATAAATTTTGAAGCCCTGAACAGAAAGTGCCTGCCTCCACTGTCATGTCGTTGTTGTCTAGTGAAAACCATGTATCTCCAGATTTGGTGAATTATTCAGGTAAAGTCAAGGATTAAGTTTTACTTTTTGGTTTGAGAAAAGTGTCCTGTTCCTTAATCTAAAAAAAAAATAATAAAAAAAAAATTTCCAGGGCTGTTTGCATATAGCCTATAAAAATCTAATGGTTAATGATTAATTTTAGAGACACGTCATTCCACGTCAGTTCTGAAATAAGAAAACAAAAGTCCAAAAGGTAGATAGTAAGCGTGAAGTAAATTAGAACTGATTCAAGAAAATTTGTGAAACAGATTGAGCTGCATGGGAAACGAGTGAAATTACCCACCACTGTGACAAATTTCTTCATTTGTTTTTGTAATAAAGTTTTTGAAAAGTGCAAGTTTAAGAGACTTGTTCATGTGGACGTTTCTGTGGCATGGACAGATGTGATGAATGGCATAAGGTGCCAGATGATCATCATTATGCGAGAGATGAAGAGAGGGTGGGGGCATTAGTATTCAGAAGAATGTCTGTGTGTGGAGGAAGAAAGGTTTGACAGAGGAGAGGAGGAGGATGTAAAAAAGATGTAAAGTGAATCTGAACTTTTGGGATGATGAGAGCTGGGGCAATTCTTCGCAGAGAAGAAACCCTTTAAGCCTATGTGGTGATGAGGCAAACGGATATCGGCTTGGACACTAAAGAACAGGGTGGATATTTGGATTTGGGGTGGAGAGAGAGAGGGGGAGAGAAAGACAGACAGTGAGTTACAGCGAGATTGACAAAACGGAGAATATTCAGGCCACTGAGCAAAGGATGGGGAGGGGTTTAAAGATTGTGGAGGGATGTCAACTGTATCTGTTGTTCTTCTAGCAGACCATGGCAGCCTGGGACTGTCAAGGATGGAGGGATCAGAGGCAAAGAATACAAAACGAGCTCAGAGAGTACGAGACAGACACAGCCAAGCAAGAGTTAAAGACTTTGGAGAGATATCAAGTGTTTCCATTGTCGTTTTGAGTGAGCCGTGGTGGGGCCGGCTTGAAGCCAGGAAAAAAAGCACTTGCCAAATATGGAACTAGTGTTTTGGTGCCACCCCTGTTTACAGCAGTGAGGGACAGAAAGAGGGGAAGGATATTGACAGATTTTGTTGATTGCAACAGGAAGAGAAAGACCTCAGGGTGGCTTGTTGTGCTGGGACAATGTGTTTGTGTGTAAGCAGAGAAGAACTCTGACGTAATTCGCAGTTCAGAGATGTGTTCTTGTCCCAAATCTGGAGAGCTAATGTGCTGAGAAAGTCCAGGTGGTGTGCAAGACTTTCTGTGCCTTTTTATGAACTCAGGCTTATGTAACACGTACCAAGAGGTCACTTTGGGCTATCTGGGGTCTCGGAGTGTTTGAGAAGAACTCTGTTGGTTTGGCTGGGCTTCAGTGACTTTGACATGTGCATATTAGGCTTTAGCTGTACCCAGTCTGTTATTTCTTGTTTTTCAAAAGCCAGTGTTTGGTTCTACCTGAAAATTTTTATTTACTTGACTTTTTACAAAATGCAGCAACTTAGGTCTATAGCCTTACCCACTTCAGCAGCATAATGTGGTTTAACAAGTGTTTCAAAATTACAAGATTTAGAAAAATAAATTGATATGGAAACAGAAAATAGTTGGAAATCTGAATACTCTTGAACATTGAAACACTCAGGGCAACCATGTCCAAAGTATAATTTATCTACTTTGGGGATGGCTGATATATATAAATGTTCTATCAATGGATATGTAATTTTATATAGCATCATCAGCCTCAGTGTAATAATACTTTTTATGGAAATTCAACTATGAAACCATTTATAGACAAAATAACTAGATGGGAATGGGTTTTATTAATTTATTAATTTATTTTAGCCTGGTCCAGTGAATGAAATACAAAAATGAACGTACTTCATCACATTGATGCTAAAATGTTGTAAACATAATATTTCCGTAAAGTGTAAAACATTGGTGACAAAGGCATAATACAGCCAGAGTTATTCATACTGTGATAGAGGTAGTATCGAAAAATCTCTTCAGGTTTACAAATCAGTGTTCTTTTATGGCATAATTATATTTCCCAGCCCTAATCTACTCTAAATCCATCTGAGGCTTATTTTAATAAGACATAATATTCAGCATCAAAGGGTTGTTGGATACTAGCCCAATCCATGTGTATACACAATCTATATTTAAATGAGCATTTTGCTTATCATGCTTGTTTATGTACAGTATGTAGTAAATGAAGCAAGGTGTGAAACATCCTCTGCTATATATTATTCAGAAGACAGAGGCTTGTTATTGGCAAAGTCAGCGTGTGAAACAGCACTCACTGGTGAAACACCTCTGCTCGACATTCTCTGACAGAGGAGACAGCTTGCCTTAATTTGACATTGCGAATAATTCTGCTCACCTTCTGGCAGGTCCTTTAATGCCTCACAAGTAACCTGGGCTCAGCAGAAGTGTTCATCTGTAAAGAGGAAGGTCAACGTTCACCCTCCCCGAGTTCCCATCCTTCCACACACACAAACTCTCCGCTTCAGTCCCTCTGTGATTCCTTATGAAAAATGCATATGTCTTTCATATTTTCTGACTGAAGGGGTTCACTCACAGATAGCGCACACGAACATTTCTCATTCTACCACCGCTACCAGCCAACTCACAGACGCACTCTAGCTTCCACTTCCTACATCTCTGCAATCCGTAGCTCTCATCCCTCCCGCCCCTCCTCTGCCAACCATGCTGCAGTGATAAAGTCCTCCTAAACAGCCTGTCATACTGGACAGGTACCCTACTGTCCCCCCTGACCTCTTCCCCCGACAGGGATAGGATGTACAGTAAATCCCAGGGCAGGGACGCAGTGGAAGGAGTGCCAACTGGCATGGAGAGCTGCCCAGCGTAGCAGTGCTAGTTTCTCTGCACCACCTGCTCCACTGCCCTCCTGCTCCGATACCTGGCCCTGGAAGGCAAAGCTGTCATTATGGTTAGATCAGGCACATGATATTTTTGTGTTTGTTTGTTTGTTGGTGTGAGTGTGTGGGTGCTGTTCCAAGCGTATCTGCCAACTCACCTTTGTTCTCCACTGCCCTGTGTTCTGCCGCCTTTAGTAAACCTCCCTGGGAGAGCAGAGTTGGCTGCTCAGGCCCACTTTGGAATGGAAGTTGAAAGGAAAGGTGTTGCTTTGTGATTAACGTCCCTGATGTTACACATTTATGGGTATTGTACCTGTAGCATTTATGTTCTTTTTTTCAAGATTTATCTATTCTTCTTCTCTTATGTTGTGTATCCCTTTTTTTTTCTTTGAATGAGGATTAGACCTTCTATCATTTATTCTCTCTTTTTTGTGTTCTTTGTTGTGTATAAAACCGTATAAGGATGTGTAGCATCCAGGCTTGTTGCACCTTATCATTTGCATTCTAGCTCGTTGTCCTTCTCTTTGCTCAGGGCAGATGGAGGGTTTGAATTGACCACTGCAGTCATGACGTGCGAGTTGCATCCACCTTTTTTGAGTGTGTTTGTTTAGCACACCCAGCCCCTGCACTGAACCACTCGTAGCATCGCAGAAAGAGGGGGTTCAGGGATGGCCATTGTCCCAGAAGAGCACGGACATGCTATGAGGAGGAGAGGGGAAGTGAGGACTAAAGAAGATGGTATTATTTGTTTACAAAGTGTTTTTCTCGTGTCGTTCTCCTCTGTCCTGAACAAAGGGGCTTGGAGAGGGAGATAATGTGACTGTCCTCTCATGGGGAAAGGTTATCTACTGTTCCCCGTCAGCTGATAACACAGGACACTTAAGGTCCCATAACGCCCACAGGCTGCCACTAATGATGCCCTTCAATTAGCCCAGGGTCATCGGAGATGGAAAGGGACAATCACACGCATGTACCTGCATCACAGACAGACTGACTGACTGACTCACTTACTGACTGACTGACTGACAGACACATCAATTGGAACACACAGCATGAAGTTTCCTGACCTTTTTCCCTGCCGTGAGGCCTTTAGAGCACAGCCGTATTCTGGTGATGTTGGACCCTGTTGAGGTGGACAGTGGAGCAAGCCGCTGGTCAGGCCGCTTATTAGATCTGCAATTTCAGCTGCCACGAGGTTGGGTCGTAAAGACTAGAGATTGTCCTAGAATGGCCGGGAACAGGCATGCAAACATCTGCCGACACTTGAACCCATTTAACCCCTCATACAAACACACACAGATAACATACTGTGCACTTTTTCAAGTCCCGGCAGTCGATTTATCCTGCTCTGCTTTGGCTGTCAGGACTCTGACTCACGCCATGTGAAGTGATTCCTTTGAAAAAAACCCATCTGACAGCAGGATGTGATCAATTTAACATATATCCACATTGACCTGTGAAAAGGATGGCCATGGATTCCAGTCTGTAAGCTTGACCCATGTTGCTCTTCCTTAGTGTGACAAAGCAGAAAAACTGAAAAGTCTGAAATCAAGACAGCAACATAGTCATTTTGATATAAATCAAAACCTAACAGGAAGTGATGGAGGGGGCAGGCCCCAGCTGATCTCCCATCACCTCTCCGAGCCATCAGCTCGTTATTGTCTCCTTCAATTTTGAGTTTTATTTTTGAGTTTTGACCCACTTTTTTCCTGTTGTGTTCACCTCTTATCCAGCTTTGTACTAATGTTCTGCATCTTGTTTTTGATTGTCTGTTATAAGTACGTTTTTTTAATATTGGGCTATCATTCTTTCATCCATTATCGAATATTCCCTGCTCTCTCTGCCTTTCATCCTTTCTCTCCAGTAATCTGTTGATGCGCAAATGTTATCTAGCTCGAAACACTTCATTATCATTAATAAGCTGTTACAGTATTGGGGATTATAGACTGAAGGGTCCAGTGATTTCTGTTTAGGTGGATTTGGCTTGGTCCCCGTCTTATACTCAGCAGTCACCATTGCTTTTTCAGCAGATACAGGATTTGCATTAATCATGACTCCCACATTAAATAATACATTGTGACTCACATACTTTAATGGTTTTTTGAAATGGATGTGACTGTTTCTCTGACTCAGATGCTCTCAATCTGGCATGTAGAAATCTCAGTGAACAGACAAGAAAACAGTCAGACCTATGCAAAAATCTCTACCCACAGTCGTGGGGAAAATGAGACATCATTTGACCACTTTTCTTGCCTTACATACATTATTTAAAGATGTCTTTACCTGTGGTACTTCCACAAGAGGGGAAAACATTGTGTGTCACGGGTAGTCAGTTCGTCTTTTTATATTTATGGAAAGACGGAGGAGGAGCAGAGAAACAGAGAGGGAGGGGGGAAAATAACGCCATCGAACCATGAGCAGAAGCAGAAATAAATGTGTGTCATGGTTGGAGGCAGGGAAGGATTTGATTTACCAAACTAATGAAATCAGTCAATGCAGTCTGTGTGCGTTGTGCATGTTTGTGTCTCTGGATTTGTCTTTTTTACACACAGTCACACACATTCTCATTCTCAGAAGCAGTCAAAAGCTACCCTCAGTTTCCTGCTGCCTCTTCATGTCTGCTGTGCCATTCTGCGTCAACGATGCGGGGAATTAGTTCTTTTTCACTGCTATTTATCTCATTCATTTCCCATTCCTGATCCAACTCATCCACCTGGCTATTGATCCAGCTACAGCAAAGCTGTCCATCTGCACCTCCGCTTGCTGTGTGTATATGTGTTTGACAGGGTGTGTAGGTGGTTAGAGGGGCTGTTTTTGCAAGCATCTCATACTTGCACCTGTGTTTACATCTGTCTCTTTGTGTGCATGTTTCTCTTATTCTTTTTATCTTCTTCTTCAGCTGCTTATCCCAGTATTTGTCCCATAAGTTTTGTTTGTGAATGTGTATCATTGGAAAAGAGACTGTGTCCCCTTGTGTCATACGTCTGTCTGTCTGTCTGAGAGTGCAGCCCCGGGGTGGCCCAGCAGAGGCAAGGCATTAGCAGGCCTGTCTGAAGTACTTAGGGCAGACAATGCCCAGAGCCCGAGGCTGTGGCTTCATTGACAGCCGAATTATACGGCCAACAACACGGTCACAGGTACTTACCTGTGCTACTGACAACACACAAACACACACTGACATCTATTACTCTGCTTGTGTCTTGTCACAATACAGAGCTGCAGACAAAGGGGGTTGGCAGTTCAGTCCCATACACTTGTTCTCCCTGGTCTCAGTTGCAATGTTTAGGGCTCTAAACACTAAAGGTGTGTGAGCTGTCTCTCTGTCAGTCTATCTATTTCTTTGTCTGTGTATTTATCAGAGCAATAAAGTTGGCACCAAAGACCAAAACAAGGAGTGAGCCATATGTCTGCAATCCTTTTTAAAATCCTGGTGACCCAGTTGTTTAAGGCTGTTGAGAAGAAATAAAAAAAATGTTACTGAGAGTGATAAATACACAGTCCTGCGCATTTTAAGACATGTTATGTCTCAGCCAAGCGGGGGAAATGCTTTGTGTCTATCAACACTTAAACCATCAAAAGTTATCAAATTTGTTTTGTTATTGTTTTGGGCAAATTGGTCAGTTCAGAAAGCTGAATTTTGGGCTAAAGGTTGCAAAACAGACATGCACATACACCTTGTAGGAGCGATAGAAATGATAACATGTTCATGGACGAGGGAGAGAGCAGGTGTTCAAATATTTTGGCCCTAACCTGCTTTTGTCTCATGGTCATTTGATATGCAGGCACAAACTCCACACAAAGATGCACATGTACCTCTATGACGCACACATGAAAGAGTAATTATCTCATTTTGGGGAAAACAAATTAAGAAGGATATAATGGAGGATTTTCGCACTTCCATACAAACTGATCTGTGGATTTGTTTTTGTTTTTGTTTTTTTTAAGCTGTTCTTGTCTCAGTGTTAGCCTGTTTAGCACCCCCCTTTCTCTCTGGTTCATCTGTCTGATTTTAAATAAGAGGGAAAAAAATAGGAAATTCTGCACAATTGCAGCACATATCATGTTTATGTACTGTATATGTATATGGAAACAAGAAAGACTTGTGTATGACCTTGGGAAAGACTGATATTCAGTGCTTCTCTCTCTCTTGATTCTAGTTTTATGCCAGTGCCCGCTTACATAATTCACTAAGGGAATTCATTCTTCTGAATCCTAAAACAACTCCACAACCACCAGTACCTTCATATACACAGGGATGACTAAAGCCTCTCCCTCTCTCGCTCTCTTCTGTCTCTCTGTCTGTCTCTCTTTCTGTCTTTCTTTCCGTCTCTCTCCAGGCCTGAAGACCTACCTGATCTCTGGAAGGAAAGTGGAGCCTCACTCTCAGTGTAGCTGCTCCCAGTCAGGGTTGGCTGGTCCGGAGCATGCAGATCCTCTGTGTCCCACAGCCAGAGTGCACACACCTGATGGAGCCCCTTCAGCCTGCACCATAGCCCCTGACCGAGCCAAGGTGAGTCCACACTATCTCTAAAAAAAATTATATGAAATATTAGCCATGTACGTTGCGGGAGTAAGTATATTTCTGGTATCATTTTTCATTGCACATCTACACGTATTTTGCCTGAGGAAGATCACTGGGATGCATTATCTGCTAAAGCCTCTTTGATGTTTATCTTTTTGCTCTCTTTGTGCAGTTGTGGTTAGATTATCTTTGTTGATTTCCCTCTTCACTGTCAGTGCAACTGTAGGCATGCACTCGCATACAAGCCTCCATGTGCCGCTTGTGTAGTATGTCAGTCCTCATCAAATCCTTATTAATAAAGAACAAAGACAACAAAATAGTGAGATCCGATTAATTAGGCAGTAAAAAGTGTTGCTCTCCCCAGCAGACCATCTACATAATAACTGACCCTTAGTGTTCATCAATTCAGAACATGTCCATCCATTATGTCCTCCTTAGCTCTGCCTTCAAGGGAAATATCTAATTTTGTTTTTAATTGTACCACTGGGTCATGGACTCACTAAAACTGTTCAACACATTATTCCCTTACAATTACCCTAAAAACCATGCACCACTTTGCCTTATATTCACCCCAATTAATCCTCCTTTCTCTGTTCACATGTGCTCCCCATGATCCCTGCACAGATCTTTCAGCTCTCCACCAGGCCAGGTGGAAGGGGGGAGGGGTAGCAGTAGCTGGTTAAAGGGGAGTAGGAAGAGGATAGAGGATGATGGGAGGAAGGAGAATTAGTGGGGGTCCTCGTTATGGCGACAAATACAGATATGGTTTTACGCTGAAGAATCGTGTTCAGGCATCTTCAGAAAAGCTCAGTGACAACTGACTGTGTGAAAGGATTTAGAGAGCAGGTGTGGTAATGAATGTTTGCAAGTTAAACGTAGGGAGTGCATTTAGATGCACAGTGTGTGCTATCTCTGTGTTTCTATTATATAGTGTGTGTGTGTGTGTGTGTGTGTGTGTGTGTGTGTGTGTGTGTGTGTGTGTGTGTTTAGGCTTCTCAGTGCTTCACACCACGTTACACATGTCATAATCTGTCATAGTGCGTTATATCACACTGATCTCTTTCTCATACACTCACACATTCCATTCTGTTTGAAGAGGATGAGTGGGATGAAAATAAAGACCACGAGCTCGTCTAGACCCCCTCTACGCCTCTTGTTTACTCTCTATCTCCCTTTTCTGTTTTTTTTAATGGCTGCTGCTGCCCTTTTTAGCATTATCCTCATTGAAACAAATAATAGTAAGCCAATAAAATCTTGTAAGATGAATGGAAGACTTGTCACTTTTTGTGTTTAAATGTCAGGTTTTTCGTGTTTTTGCTGCTGCTCAACACCGTTTTGGTCACAGCTGATGCATGTGTTTTTTCATCTCTCTTTTCATGTTTTTTTTTTCTGCTCATATGCTCTCCTTGATCTGCATCACTCAATTTAATAATTATCTTTCGTCTTTCCTGCCCCCATGTGCTGCATCTCCTTCCCATTCTGCCCCCCCCCCAAAAAAAAAAAAAAAAAATCTCTGCCCCCTTCCAGTCTCCCTGTCTGTCCTGCAGTGTGGTCATGATACCAGGGGAGGATCAGGTTCTGGGGGAAGGAGCGGTGCTCAATGGCTGCCACGACGACCACAAGACCAACAGCAACACGGTTAGCCTGATGTTGTTACCTGAACCAAACGGATGAAACTTTATACTGTCCAAAAATGCTAAATGTCTGACTTTTTAGTTTGATAAGAGTCTGTTGCTATCAGTGCTTCTGTTCAGTATAGGGTATTTTATGTCACTATTTTCCATCAAACACCGGGACATCGTGAACCAATTACATTTACTCAGGCCCAGCTGCAAAAAGAAGGGCTCAAAAATAGTTCAAAGAAATAGAACTCCATGAGTCCCAGTTAAAGTGTGCCATAGAGACATGCATTTGAATTAATTTGACTGTAGCACACTCTTAAGTCTTAATATTACTACTTCATATTATTGCTCACCTGTCTCCAAAGCAGAAAGATCCATTAACACACTTTCATTTTTGGAAATTCAGGACTTCTCTTTCCCGTCTTTTCTCCTTAGGACTCTTCAAATCTGAAGTGTTCCCCAGTGGTTTCTGCAGGCCGCAACCCCAAGGCTCTGAACGGCCTGCTCAGTCCTCGACTGGAAGCCTTGAACAACAGCCAAACGTCACTGTGTGAGATGCTGCAGGAGAAGGAGAAGAAGACGTGGGGTGGAGGTTCCATGGGCATGGACCACTCAGCGCTCATCCCTCTGCGATCCAAGAACTTCAGGGAGAGGAGTGATGCCCACTTTGTGGACGTTATCAAAGAGGACAGGTGAGAATGACCTAAGAACAAAACTATTAACAAAACCACTCAGAATATGTAATCATAATGTAGAGTTGATCAGTAGGTCAATCTCAGATGTTAGTTGTACTTAATTGTACATAATATCTCCCTGACTTTCCTCCGTGCATGTGACAGCCTTATGAAGGACTATTTCTACAAACCTCCTATAAACAAGCTGAGCCTCACCTTCCTGGAGAAGAGCCTGGAGTCTGCTTACCGGATAAGCTACCAGGAGGAGGTGTGTGTGTGTGTGTGTGTGTGTGTGTGTGTGTGTGTAATAGCTACTGTATGTATATATGTGTGTGACATAAGGGTGCCTGTATGCCTGACTGTATAATGAGTGTTTATGTATACTTGTGTGTCTGTTTATTTTCTTATTCTATCTATACGTGCTGTGAGCTTAACATAGTTGCCTTTGGTCTGACTGTGGTTCTGACAATCATTCCAAGTTTTCCAAACCAGTGTCTCCTCATGATTCCAGTCATCCCATCTCTGCTGTCTCCATATGTGAGCATATCTGCATGTATTTCTGTCTGTTTGTCTTCTTGGGGGTTTGTGTTTTTCTGCGTGTCTGCTTCTCGTCTAGGAAACCTGTTAGGACTGCGTTATGACCGGACCGGTCAAGACTGCGGCAAAGAGAAATCACTGCAGGACATTAAAAGTAGTTTTGTGTTAGCGTGTGATGCCCTCTGCTGGTGTAACCTCAGAAGTGCATTTTCAATCTCGTGGCTGCAGCTGCTGCTACATTGTTGAGTCTAGTATATCATTTACTGACATAGGAATAGATTTCAGTTGAGATTTACTTAAATCGATAGATTAGATTATTGTTGATTGTTTGATAAATAAACTCTTTTTCAACAATGCATTTTTGCATCTGCAAATTTTCTTGGACTAATTTCCATTATTTCCTTATGCTCTTACATGTATGTTCATTAATATCCTTATACCTTTTTTATTTTCTTCCTCTCTGTTTTATTACTTCTGTCTCCCTTTTTTCCTCCCTACCTGTTTCCCCCCCAGGTGGAGACCCAAGCAGCGGTGCAGACTTTTGCCAGTCCAACATTCAGTTCTTTCCTGGACATGCTGCTCTGCTGCTCAGTGTTTCTGGCTCTCTCACTGGCTTGTTTCCTTCAACCGCTTGTCACCCAGCAGACTCTGTCCACACCAGCACTCATTCTGACAGCTGTGGCCGGCCTGCTGGAGACTCTGGCTCTGCTGTTTTCTATACGGTGAGATACTGAACACAGAGTGGGGTTCTTAAACTACTGGCCCATGGGCCAGATCCAGCCTGTAAGACATGTTAAGAATTTATTGTTACATCTGGCTGGGAATGTTTTTTTGTTTTTTTTCCCTGTTTTAATTTTTTAGTATTTTATTTTATTTTAGAGTAATTCTTTCATTTCAAGGCAAACTCACAACATACAAATTGACTCTTTACTTCACATTTTACATTTAGCAGGCTGCTCCTAACAGTGCAACTTGCCACCGTTAACGCTTCAGCTGTGACAAACGACACTCAGATTGAACGTGGCACACCTGACACCAAAATGTCCATTACTTAATCTGAAAGAATGGAGGCTTAGGAACTGTCTGGAGGAAAGACCGTTTCAAGAGGTGGACAGTTAATTGTTTTTTTTTGTGTGTGTGTGGAGTTGAATGCGACGGCTTCCTGTCTCATTTGAAAGTTTCTCCTTGAACACAATCGCAAGATGCTCAGCTTTGGTGTGTTTAGTTGAATTTTATTGTTAAGAAAAACAGGTGGTGTTTTTCTCCTGCCTTGAAACTGCCCCCTAGGTGCTAACAAGCTGACCAGAGTCCTCCAAGTAATTTGAGTTTTAAACCCCTGATACAAAGATTAGAAGAACTGAAAGGGTATGGACTGTCTTTACCCCCTTGAAATCATCAGACAATTACATTTGTAAAATTGTTTTTATGTGTAAATAAATTGTGTGTACATGATAATCAAATATTGTTGATGGGCATGTGCTTTCTGCTTTCTAATGGAAAAATAGAGTGGGTGGTGTGCTTACTTCCAAGTATACTTAAAATGTATTCTGGCAGTCTGAAAGCAGAGAGAAAGATGGACAAGGGGAGAAACGGGAGAGAAAAATGTTGGCTCAGATACGCATTTGGCTATCAGGGGAAACTCAGGCAGGGACTAATATATTAATACAGAGCCTGCAGCAAAAAGCTACAGAAGCCTTTTTTAACATAAACACTTATGTATTCTGTGTACTGGGGTGCCCTGATCCACATTCATCACTAAGATAAATAGGTATTATTTACTGACCCTTGGTTTGATTCATGTACTTAAATGGTTTGTGAATATACAGTAAACCAAAGTGTAGCTAATCATGTCTGGAATCAGCTTAACATTCAAGGCGAGATCAAGCTGGAGTCAAGTTTCAGATGAGCAGTTCGTTGACAACATCTCTAATCCATCACAGTTACCTGTATCAATCACAGCTTGTTGTTTTTTTTCCTCTCCAGTATGGCTTTCTACCTGGACAGCACGCTGAATTGCACTCGCGTGCTGATGAGGGCGATCTCAGGCTGGATAGCCCGTCACTTTATAGGAGCTGTCCTGGTGTCCCTGCCTGCTGTCGCTGTCTTCTCCCACGTCACCTGTGACATGCATCTCTCCATCCAGGTGGACTCCCAGTTTCTCCTGTTTAGAAATGGAATCTCGAGGGTGTGAAATACTGTTTTTGTTTTTTGGCTGCTCTTGATAGCGGAGTTAATCTCTTTCGTTCAAATTGTTTACTCAGGACGCGAGCATTGCTTCTGACCAGTAAAACACCTTACCTCTAGGGATACCAGTAAAATTTCCATCACTGAGTTTTTATCAATTACATTCAACGTATGTCTGTTAGTTGTACAGTATGTTAACATAGCTTGAAGTCAGTATAATCAACAGTAGTGGATAATCTTTACCACTGCGGGGATATTCTGACTAATGAAGATTACTCTCTGCCCCTTATTTTCCCCAGTTCACCATGTTCATTTGCTGTGCTGTCGTCATAGCTATCATTCAGTATTGCAACTTCTGCCAGCTCAGCTACTGGATGCGTTCAACTCTAGCAACATTGGTGGGATTGGGGTTGCTTGCCTTGCTCTTCAGCTCCCCCTGCAGGTGCAATATACTTGTTTTATTGTGAAGACGTGACTGAAGTGTGATAACACAATTTATTGTACAAAAATATTTTAAAAAAACTTGATATAATTAAATGTATGTGTTTTGTGTGTTGAATAATAGTGTAGAGATAATGTGTTGATACTGGGTCCCTGATTGAAATTTCAAGTAAAGAGCACAAGTATACGTTGGATATCTGGATGTACTTGTTGCATTAATTAGTGTCACTTGTGTTTCATCTCTTCCAGTGTTGCTAAGAGCCTGTTTTACTGGTAAGTATAGTGAGTATTGTTAGCATTGTTAGTGTCGTGATTTCTACCTGCTCACAGTTCTTTTTCAGAAAGCAAAGGGCTTTTATGTATTATGCCTTTTATTAGAGACGGAACGGAGGACCTTGGCCAAAAGCGAACTAGGGACATTGCAGTTTATGGTTAGCATCCAGAGCCCCAAGCCACTGTGGTGCTCCCAGTTCAACTTCTTACCTACATGGAAAAAACATTGATTTTGGTGAAGTGCACACATCTTATGCCGAAAGGTTCTGTAGTTGCGATTAGTTAGTTGCAGCTTTATAGGCTGTTTTCTATTTCCCTATATTTCTTTCTCCCTCTCTATGTCCGTCTGTCTGTCTCTGTCTCCACCAGGTCTGATAGGCAGAACAACAACAGTAACAGCTCCACCGTCATGTCTGACAGACCAGTAGACCCTGAATCACAGCCCTACCCAGAAGACCTGCTGGGCCCTGAGACCTGCGTGGCCTTTTTCCTTCTCCTTCTCCTCGTCTGGTTCCTTAACCGTGAATTTGAGGTCAGTTACCGCCTGCATTTCCATGGCAATGTGGAAGCTGATCAACACCGCATCAAGATCCAGAACATGAGGGACCAGGCTGACTGGCTGCTTCGCAATATCATCCCCATCCATGTAGCAGAGCAGCTAAAGGTCACCCAGAGCTACTCCAAGAACCACGACAATGTGGGTGTAATATTTGCCAGTATTGTTAACTTCAGTGAGTTTTATGAGGAAAGCTACGAGGGAGGCAAGGAGTGCTACCGTGTCCTCAATGAGCTAATTGGCGACTTTGATGAGCTGTTACGGAAGCCTGCCTTCACAAACATTGAAAAGATCAAGACCATCGGTGCCACGTACATGGCGGCAGCCGGTCTCAATGCGCAGCAGTGTGCAGACGCGGCACATCCTCATGCCCACCTCCGTGCTCTTTTCGAATTTGCCCTGGAAATGATGTGCGTTGTAGATGACTTCAACAAGAACATGCTGGGCTTTGGCTTCAAGCTTCGCATTGGATTCAATCACGGTCCTCTGACAGCAGGGGTGATCGGCACTACGAAGCTTCTCTATGATATCTGGGGCGACACAGTCAACATCGCCAGTCGCATGGATACAACAGGCGTGGAGTGTCGTGTCCAGGTCAGCGAGGAGAGCTACTGTGTGCTCAGTGGCATGGATTATGAGTTTGATTACCGTGGCACAGTTAATGTCAAAGGCAAAGGCCAGATGAAGACCTTCCTTTACCCTAAGAGCAGCGACAGTGGCCCTGTGCCTCAGTACCAGCTCTCAGTTTCGCCGGAGATCCGGGCGCAAGTAGATGGTAGCATTGGGCGCTCCCCCACTGATGAAATTGCCAGCATGGTGCCCACAACCAGCACGACGGCAAGCAGTACCAATACTATAGTACCCAGTGCCAGCGCTGGTTCCTCTGCTACCACAGGGCCTAGTCGCGAGAAAGAGGCAGACAGCCGTGAAAGATGCCCCCCCGCAGAGATTTCTCATGCCAGACGATCTGTGCCGCACAGTGGCCTGACATCTGTACCTGTTATCGATCCAGAAGGACCTCCTCCTCCTGCAAATAAAAAACAGCTCATGGTCTCAACCTCAGTCCAGCAAAATACACCCCAAAATTCAGCAAAGTCCCTGAAAGACATCAAGAAGGACAAATATGTGGATGGCCATAATGTTGGAGAGTTAACCAAACTTTAAGGATTTGCTACAGTAAATTGTCTACCCTTTAAGCTCTTGTTCCTGCCAGCTGGGATTTGTAGAATTGCTGTACATTTGGTCCTATGAAAAAACACCCACAGGCTTTTTCTCTGCATTAGCCAGGCAGCAGGTTGTTTTTAGTGTGAATCTGATTGGCTGATGGAGGGTGCTAGGTGGACCACAAAGAGAGTGTTGAGCAGGAACCGTGAGAAAATGGGAAGATGTGATGGCTGACTCTGAATCTTCTCTTGCCTGCTACAGATCCCATCATCTCCCATTAACTTACTTGATTATCTTTACACCTTTAATCTTGATTATTTCTTTAAAATGTCTTTTAAGTGCCTTTAGAATAGAATAATGTGTAGACTAAGCCTTTTCGAGTAAGGGAAGAATAACATAAAGGGAAAAATGTAAGTTAGCAAACTTTTTGGAAAAAACGCTTTGCTTTTGTTACGATTTTAACCTGTAAACTATGTTTTGCTATGATATTTTGCCTTTTATGAACGAAGAGCTCAGAAAACAGACCTTACATATGAAAAGTGCTACAAAGTGAGGAGAATCTCACTGTGTACCGAGTGAAGGGAAATAAGGTATCGCTCCAAGATATGTTTTAGTAAAATCTGCACTAAAACGCAGCAGAGCCTGTTTCCATGTTCTGCATGGAAGCCAGAAAACTCATCATGAAAGGCACAACAGAGACTAATCAATACAGGCTAAGGGCAGAGGAGTCCAAGCTGTGTGTCATGTGAGTGTATTTGCATGCGGTGTGTGTGCGTGTGCGTGTGCGTGTGTGTGTGCGTGTGTGTGTGTGTGTGTGTGAGTGTGAGAGTGAGAGTGTGTGTTTGTATGTGTCTGTGTAGTAAGGTCATGCGGGGTTTAATGAGGAGAGGTGCCTATGAGTTATGCGACTGACTTGGTGAAACTGCAGGATGACAAACACTTTAGGAACGCAGTTGAAAAAAAAAAATGTTTTTTTGCTGATGTGGCAGCTTTTTCTCTGGCCTCTGAAGATTTTTGTACTGCCTCACTACTTAGGCTACACTTAATCAGCATGCTTGCAACAACAGCACCATAGACGAGGCTAACTGCTACTAGTGTTTCTGCTGTCCCCCATGATCCAGGCTCTGGTAGGAAGTCAGGTTGTGTTTAGCGTTGATGAGTATTTCAGTGGATCCTACTAAGGTGCTGCTGTACCTGGAGAGTGTCTTTAGCCGTGACGTTAGATTGATTTAGAGAAAACAACTGCCTAGATTTGCTATGGATTACACTGTGTGTTAGTTGATAGTGCTTTTAAGACATGGATACTCAAAGTGGAATGTCACGAATCAAAACTAAATGTGTTTTATCGTATTTATTGTTACACAAAACTTGAACTGTTCATGTGAAGCTGCCCTCTCTAATTCGTATGATTTGACAGACATTACTGGATGCAAACAGCTGGACGCATTAGCTGCTTCAGTCTTGAAATGGCATGAAACTTAATGTAATAGCACTATAAAAGCAAAGGCAGTGGACCAAATGTATTTCACATGACTCCCTAGGTTATTTAGTCTTTTCTTTTTGACTTAAATGATTTTGTGTTGTTATGTTAGACTATTAAGGAGATCCAACTGATTAAACTATACATCTCTTGCTGTTACATTTTCTGTCTGTTACTGTTTCTTAGCAAAAAGGATTGTGTGCTCAGAGGCAAAAAAAGTATTACCGTGAAATCCACTTCAGTGTCTTATTTTGACATTTGAATATTCTGAACTGCAGATTAACAACCCCTTATATTTTTAAATTACTGTTGAATAATTACTACTTTTAAGTAATAAAGCAACTAAGATGAATATTGCAGAACAACAAAGAACCAATTTGTCGTCTTTTATCATGCCGCATTTAACATTACCCTAATTTGTTTTCTTTGTCTGAGTCTGAAATTATGGTAGCCTGTGCCTTTTTTAACTTTGAACTTGATTTCCCTTTTTTTTTTTCACTGTCACCTCCTAAATTGGTTTAATTTCTTAAGACACTTAATATTTCTCGAAAGCTTACACTATGGGAATGTTTACTTTTGTGCTTGAAGGTCATAAAATTTGAGCAGTGCCTTTTCTTAATATATACAATTAAATGTAAATGTACCAAACATACTCTACATTAGTTGGCCTTATTGTAGTCTTGGATATCTTTGTGTTTGGCCCTCCAGTTTGTACTGTATTTATTGCTTAGATGGAGTTGTGGTTGTTTTAAATGCAATAATAAGAGCTAAACATCACTGGTTTAATAGGGAAAATGAGCTTCTTTTCGCTTATGAGCACACAACTCTTGTACCAGCCTAAAATTTGTTTTTGTTTTACTACAATAAAGGGACTCTTAGAATAATAATTATTGTTATTATCCAAGGTTAATTGCTCAATAGGGGTCATGATACTTGAGTGTCAGGTTAAGCGCATAAGCTACATTGCTTTCTTTTTGTTTTCCTTAGTAATTTTGATAAGCTCTTTTGAATAATGTGTTTTTTATAAACTTTGAATTTTTTTTTCTGGATTAGTGTTGTTTGCAACAAACAGGAACATTAAGATAAGAGTGTAAACTCAGATTTGATTGCCACTTTTTTTTTTCTTTCACTGCAAAAATGAGCTTATCTGTTGACTTGGTTGGATCTACTGAGATGTAAGTGACATTCTGAACCCGAGAATGACACAAGGGGAAAATTTTGATGCCAAAGAGTGTCATTACCATCTCATGAATTTTCCTAGTATGCTATGTCTTATCCCCTTCTTAATTTGCAGGTTGTGTTGTGCTCGTTCAAGAAAATTCATTTATATACTCACTGTTAAAACACATTTGCACAAGGCACTCACTTTTTATGTACAGTATGCCTTTATATTGTATATTATCTGAGCATTTTCTATTATTTATATAAGCGCATGTACTACAATATGAAATAGTGTAAGGAACTGGGTAATTTTAACAATGTTGGAATAATATTTGTGTGTTCTTTTAGCCTGCATGTGTGTAAAAATGTACGAGTGTTTGTAAAACGGTGTGGTTGTGTGTGTTTTGGAAGGGCTGCTCTAATCTTAGCAGGAATGTGAGCTAGACATTTTAGTTAACTTTGTCATCTCAAAAATGATGACATGTTAGGGCAGTAAGGCTTCAGTCAATACAGATTTCCTTTTCTTTTTTAAATTCAAACTGGCCAAATAAAATGGATGAGGCACTACAAGATGTATGCCGACAGGCAGTATCTCAGTAACCTGCTACAGGCAAGTTTTAATGAATTGTTGCTTTCTCTGGAAATGTTTTTGTATATAGCACGCAAATAGGTATGCAAGCGAAGATTAAAAACTGAATAAAGTCAGTTGCTGGGAAATGTTGTCCGGTTGAATTTATAGCCTGTACACTACATCCTGTTGTGTGTTTACAAGTGGTGGACTGTAGCTCAGTGCATGTTCTCAAGTACTGTTCTGAAGTAGCCAAGAACGTTGAGGTACTTGTACTTAACTTGATTGTTTCTGTTTTATGCTGTTTGATACTGTGTGTCTTGGATACTATATTACTCCATTGCCTTATAAAGTTACTTTTGCAGATTTAGATTTTACATATAAAACATTACATTCATACAATATGAAACATTGTTATAGATTAAACTACCCAACATAATATAAAGTTGTTTAAATTAGCTCCAGCCCCAAACCAGCTACAACATTAAATGCTGCCTACATGTTTATGAATAAGTAATGTTAATGAAATTATATATACAGAATAACAAGGACAGTTATGCTGCATGAGTACTTTTACTTTAAATACTAGGAACACAGTTTGCTTATTAGTGTAGTTACAATGATTGCAGAATTTTCACTTCTAATGGAGTATTTTACAGGCATTACTTATTCTACTCAAGTAAAGGGTCTGAATACTTCTTTTACAACTGGCATTTACTGGTACCCGCACAGGGTATCAAGAGAGAATTACTTTGCCTCTGTGGTTGGGTATTTTTGTTTAAAGAATGAGACTGCCCAGGAATATTTGAGTACGTTTGAAGAATAATTTGTTTCGATTTTCCAACAAATGGAGCTGGTACAGAACCAGGGAAGATGTATATGGCTTAATATAACTGCTGTTCATACATTTGCACATACCATACATGAATACTCATGTAAAATATGTATCTGAATAAAGTATTTTAAAATGTATTAGTAAGGGGATGATGGTAAGCTGTAATGTGCAGTTTTGTAAGAAGTTTTTAAAACCTTCACTTAAGTAAAAGTAACAATACTATGGTATAACAAATACTCCATTAAAGGTATGACTCCTGCATTCCAAATTATACTAAAAGTAGAGATGTACTGTCAGCAAAGGTTACTTGAAGTATGAAAAGTACTAATTATGCAGAATGGCCCTTAACAGAATCTTATGTTATCATATTTTTGTATTATGTATTTTAATGGTGTATTTGGTCAATGTGGAGACAATTAAACTACTTTATTTTGGCTACTACTAAGTAGTATAATATAGCAAAGACCCACATTTTACAACGTTTATATGTTTTGAATGAAAAAAACTGTAGCTATCAGATAAATATAGTCAGACTAAAAGTAAAAAGTATTTGCATGTAAAATATAAAAGAGCATAAAACTGAAGTACTTTACTATACTAGTAATACTACCTCAAAATGACTTAAAGAAATGCACTTATTTACCTTCCACCACTGGTAATATGAAGGAATGAAGGGATTGTAAAGTATAGTTTGCATTTTAACCTTGAGAATTCATTGGATTTTTTGCTCCTCAAATGCGTATTTTCTACTTACTATTTACTACTAGTAATGCCATGTCTTTGTAAAGTTTCAAACAGGTATAGCACAGCAAATTTCTAATTTTTTTTTTTTTGGGGGGGGGGGGGTTATTTCAACCCCCAGACGCAAATTCACGTACGTCCACATGACGCACGGTGGGACACACAGGTTTACGTCAGGGCGTCATGCACGAAACCTCCCCCTCCTCCCCCTCAGTCTAGCTGGGAAGAAAAAAAAAAAAACTTTTTTTTTTGTATCGGAGGAATCAACAGCCGCCATCTTGACGCGGCTCAGAATCGGGATTTCTGGGCAGCATTAATTTTAAAAACCGATCGGAGCTTCCCAGACCGGGCTCAAACGGCTTTTTTCGTGCAAAATTCGAAGTGTTAGTTCTTCCGATGAGAATTAATGCAAACATGTGAGGATTACATGGGTTTTTATCGTCTCGAAAGCCCACTGTAAATTTGATTTCCCTTTTAGAGAGCGCCGTTTCTCGCCGTATCTACGTCCCGAGACGCTGTATTTAACGGGAGACAGCGACGAGAAAAATAATCCACCTCATAGAAAATATTTTTTGAATTTTGCTCTTTTTATTTAAGCCCAAAATAGATTTTATGGCTGCTCGTTTCGACTGCGAAAAAAATGATTCTGTACGGACGTGAAACCGGCGATCTGCGGAGAAAGGGATTTTCTTACGCTGTGTGTAATATTTTATGATTGATTTTTATTTATTTTTCTCGAACCGAAATAATTTTTGGACGTAATTATTGAGGATAATTATGTGGGTGTTGGGTGTTGGATTATCATGGGGTGATCTTCGACGGCGAAGCGTGGCGCTGTTGCCCTTCTTTTGAAACCTTTTTCTCCAGGCAACATTTCGCCAGTCTGCCAGTCGAGGAAAAAAAAAAAAAAACTGTTAAATTGCTCTTTTTACGCGCAACGGTAGGAAAAGTTACCCGTTATCACGAGCCGGAGGGGCCGACAAGTTGGACTCGTCCTGCTCTTATTTTCCTGCATCATCATCCATTCATAATTTTTGCCGACCAGGATGGCTGACAATCTGCTGGATGTCGGACCCCCCACTGCAAAGCGACCCAAGCTCAATTCGCCTCTTTCGGGATCAGACGGCCCAGGTAAGGACGGCACACAGTTTTACACGTGTGTAGCTTTCCTCGCGGAGAGGCTGTGCCGACTCGCGGTACAAGCGCGTGTCCGTAGAGCCGGCGCTGGGCACGGTCTCTGCTGTTTTTAAGAGGATGGATGCGTCCACCTCAGGGAAAAGGAACCACGGTAGTGTAAGACCCATCAGCCGCTACAGTGGGGCTGCGCAAGTATCGCAGGGAAACTGTACATCAAGTTCCTGTAAGACGGATTGTTCAATTCCACAGGTAACTGAAAATTTTTACCGTAAACTGCAATTAGTGTAAAAAAAAAAAACCAAAAACAACAACAACAAAAAAAAAAACTGCAAACTCACTGCCTCTTCATCGCACGAGAATTGCAATTGCTGAGCAGGGAGAGTTTGCTCCCAACTTTTCTGTCTTGCGGGGTAAAAGTAAAGTTAAAAAAAAAACCCACAATAACATCTCAGAGATACTGATGAATAAAAGGTTGACTTAATGTCTGCAGGGGTTTTATAGAGTTTGGTTCCCTTTTTCTTTGTTACTTCTTCGTGCCCCCTCTTTCCCGAGTTAACAAAAAGCACCCGCACAAACCTGGCACCATAAAAATGTTGTGATCCCCTTAGAAAAAGTCCTCATTGCGGTGGGGAAATGCTGCCTCTGTACCCTCGGAGTCGGGTGGGATTGAGTGCCTTGCTCACTGTCGCTCCAGCGGTGCAGACCCCGCGACGGCCCAAGCACTCGAACCAGTGTCGCTTGATTGGAAAAGGTGATCCGCGATTGGTCGACTTCAAAAGTTACCTGAGGAAAATATAGTGGAAGATTTGCTTTGTAGCAACATCTAGATTTTTTTTGTCTTCAGCCAATTTGAGAGCGAGTGAATGACGTGCGTAACATCGCTTCAGAGCTGAGCGAAACTGCTGCCATGATAAGGGTGAGTATTAGGAACTAGCCCTAGGATCTGCCTCTTCACCAGTCCAACCTGCAGAGCAACTTGGCTCCATTACAGGGCAAGTTGGACTGTTTAATAGCAGAGGGTTCCTTTTTTTTTTTTTTTTTAAACAAGCGTGCATATTTTAAGGTTAGCACATTACGTGGTTACTTAAGTAAGCAGGTGATGGCACACCACCCTCTCAATAAACCTGTGAGGCTTTATACAATGTATGGTGAGCGGACGTAGGTGTCCCAGTGTTGTTCAAGCTCTGATTTGTGTATGTGGTTAGTGGTTGAAACAAAATGATGACAGACACCCATGATTTGAAGCTGCTACCTATCTGATTGGAGGTCGAAATTAATTATATGTGAATAATAAAAAATTTGATAGACTTGGCACCAGGGCTACACATTTACCGTTTCTCTAAAACTGCCTGGCGACTTCTTTAAACTTGAACAGAACTTTTGGCTTCTGTTTGTCCCAGCAGGACCAATCATATCATGTATGAACCCATTTTACATGGACAGTGGCCGCTACTTTGAAGAGGGAAAAACTGCAGATGCTTCCTGAAAAGGTGACTCTGCAATCACATTGGGTCTACATGAGAAAGGAGGCTTCCCTGTATCTCTCAGAGGAAAGCAGGGAAAGGTGTTGAGTGGCTGTGTCTCAGCACTAGCTGTCAGTGTGATTTTTTTTTTTTTTTTTTTTTAGTAGGCAAGACAAAATGACGGGACAGTGTATTTGAGAGTACGGCTGCAGCCAACGATTATTATCATTGTCAATTAAGGTGCTAATTTTTTTTTTCGCATTAATCGTTTCATCCATAAAATGTCAGAAAATATTAAAAACATCCATTCCATTTCCCCTGAGTCCTGGGTGACAACTTCAGAGGTTTTTGTTATTTCCTACCAGTAGTCCAAAAACCCAAAGAGATTCAGTTTACAGTGATATAACAGAGAAAAGCAGAAAAAAAAAAGAGAAACTGACACCATGAAATAAGTTGGCATTTTTTTCTTGGAAAAAGAAAAAAACCCAACACATTTTCTGGTGATTAATTTTTTTGATTAAACGACATAACGATAAATTTACTATTCATTGCAGAACTTCTTAAGAACAGAAAACCTCTCAGTGAGCTCCCTTCACTTTTACTACATGAACATATTTTTGATTTAAAGTTGTTTTTTTTTTTTTTTTTTTTTTTTTAATTACAAAGGACCAGTTTCCCTATTCTTAAAAGCTAAAATTAAAATACTGCTTTTATCAGCCTTCCAGTTTAGGGTCCTTACAGCAGTATTATCGGCCCATTCTAGTTATGCATGTGTATATCCATATATAGTGTACTTTCTGTGTAGTCAACATAGCTTCGCTGTTATTTGTTGTGCATTCGCTGGCACCAAGCATTGAAAAAGCATGAACCATTTAATTTCAGTGAAGTCAGTTTTGGGATTGCACCACTGCAGCCACCTCTCAACTCTAATCTTTTAGAGAGTTTATAAAGACGGGTACAGTTGCTTAATTCAAATTTTAGTGACGATCGGAAACATCTGTCTGCTATTTGGAAACAGCTGAGAAGTTTCTTTGTTTGGTCTGTCTTGTTTTCTGCGGGTGGCTGCATTATCTTGCCGTCTGACAGAATTCGGGCTTCAGCCAAGGTAGCGCATCCTTTCAGAAGAATGACAGGACCTTTCGTTGGGCAATAAAGCAGCCTGACACCGGGCCTCCTCCCCCACTTCTGCCAGAAGCCCTTTCTGTCTCAGTTGACACACACACAAACACATGTATTCAGTATGACATTGCGCAGTGTTTCTTGTAGACCGTCTCTATTTGAAGTCCTGGATGCGGCTCAGGGTCTTAAGTACACTGAAAAGATTTTAAGTGCCCGGCTGCAGATGGGAGGATAAGCAGTTTTTTTTTTTTCTCTTTCTTGAGTTAAAAAACCTAATTCTGAGACAATTGGGAGGCAGATCTGTGCAGAACTTAGTTTGCAGCCTCACTCGTCTACGGTGCATTTTCCTTCTGCACTCTCAAATTTACTTGGTTTGTTTGAATTGGAAATCTGTGTGTTGAACCTAAATTAAAAAAACAAGGTTAATACAGATTATTTTTTTTGAATGATTTCAGATAGCACATGGTTATTGGTGTATATTTTCCCATAGTCTTGTAGTCTGAAGGCACACTTCCTTCAGGTGTGATTGCTTATCCTTGGGTACCCCTGATATTCAGATCTGAATTGCACATCTTGAACCCTAAAAAACTATTTAAAATTTCAAAGAGAAGACTTCAGACAATTTAGATTGATGGTTTTCAAAGTAAAATATTTCAGCGCAATAAATTATAACTTATTAATAAATTCAGTATCTCAAAATTAAGTATTCAGTGGTGATAAAATTTAAAACTTCATTTGCTGCCAAGATTAAAAAAAATATGGTAATTATTTGCTTTCACAGATGTGTCACAATATACCTTAGTGGGTTTGGCTTACAGAGTCATGTTTGTTATTGGTAAAGCTTTTTTGTATTGGTTATCTGACATCTCCCTTTGCCACATCCAACCCAGTACACATGGAGCTGTCGTTCACAGCCACAGATTAGAAGCTAGTCTTTGATGTATAAGTTACTGGTTTCAGTTTTTTATGTTTCTCTAGTCTCGTGTCAGTATGTGTTTGCGCCTGTGGCCGCGGGCAAGCGTCAGGCTTGTTTTCATTTGTTTGGCTGAGTGGGCGTGTCAGCGCCAGAGGTGAGAAATGGGCAGCAACTCTCCAATTTTACTGCCCCCCTAGCAGGGTTTCCTCCTCCTCTGTCTGGCCTGTGTGTACTGTCACCTATCCCTGGGTAAGCATTATTGAGATACATAAGCATTAGCACATGTTCAAATACAGCCAACCGTTACAACGTTGCCTCTCACCAGCATGGCGAAGCATTGGCAGAAGATACTCTGGATCTGCTTTCTAATGTCTCGGCTGAGGTGGAACTGATAGAGATGATTAGAAGGGTAGGTGGCACTGGATTCCAGTCAGCCAACCCAAACAGTTCTGCCCCTTAGCCATCTGTACATCTACCCTGTTCCTACCTCGGCTCTTAACATTTATATCGCGCACATTCAAAGCAGGCTAATGTCCTCTGGAACAAGACTGTGAGCTGTTTCATTCATTTACATCTCTGTGTCTCCAAAATCTGAATGAAAACTCTTTCCTGCCTTCTGAGATCACGTAGCCGTATCCAAAATTTTTCTTGTCATTTTCTCTGAATGGCTTTGGTTTTCATAAACACAGTGCAGCAAATGACTGCTGTCCCAGCTCTACAAGTGTAGTGTGCTGCTAATTTACACATCTTGAAGTCATCACAACTTTTCTTATAAAGCACCATATTAAAGGTTTTACAAATGTACTGCCAATCAAATTTGTTGAAAAACAACCCCATAGTTCCTCAGTTGTCAAGTGTGACTTTACATTTTCTTAAATTTCTTTTGCTTATTTTATCAGTCCGATTTAAAAAAGCAAAACGGTATTCTTGATGTGTACTTACTTCTTGTGCACAGGCCCAATGTATTGATGGGACGCCTCAGAAAAATGGGGAGCACCTAGTCTCAGCCAGTTAAAACTGCTAAAGATCATGTATTTTTTGTATAATGAAGTTGTTCTCGTTTTACGAAAAGTTATGTCTGCAGCAGTGTGTCACAATTGGAGCCTTTCAGTGATGAGACTTGTGTACGATGAGCAAATATAAATCCAAAGACTTTTATGGAGACATTTATTAAGACAAAAAAAATTAAGTTTGGTTGCATGTCAAGCATCCTAAAAACATGCCATAGAAGGATTAATTCAAACTTTGTGAAATTAAATGATCATTTCTTTCAATAATGTCGCACATGACATGCAATCTGGTGACATGCATGAAGGAAACACTTATATAAAATAATTTTAATTTATTCTGCCTTTCATACAGGCCCTAAATTTCGTTGTCTAGCTTTGTAGTCTTCAGGTTTGTCTCAAGTGTTTTTTGTGGTTAAAGACTTTGACAGACAGACACACGGTCTCCTGGTAGTAGTGACATGAATACCTTTGTTGTGTGTGTTTTCATTGTGCTTGCTTTGCTCGTGAGAAGCTGCACACTTAACTACTTTCTCCCTTTAGTGGGGCAAGCCCTATAGACATTAATTTCCGTGAAAGAGTGGGTGAGTGAGCGAAAAAGTTATACTGTTGGTCAGCCGAATCCCGAGCGACTGAGTGCTGAAGTTACACCATTGGTTGGCCAGCCGAGTGTTGGAGTTTCCCCATTGGCTGTTGCTCTTTCAAAGTGAATTTGGGCAACCAGTTTCTATTGTGTCATCAGGGGGGCGTTTACAGACTCTGTGCGAAAAATCCAGCAACTTTTTGGACAAACCTTAGCTACTCTCCAAAGAAGAGAGTCGCCAGTATTGCCTCGCGATCGCGAGGTTGGGCTTTCCCTCCGCAGGCAAACTTTTATGCGTCTCATTCCATTAACCACACAGCAGCTGACACAGAAATGAATTAGCTCCTAACTTTCCCTCTGAGTGAACATTTGACAAGTAAATATAGCCGAAACAACAGCACAGCCGTTGTCTGTAACTTATGTGTATGGTTATTTTGTCAGATTCCGTTGCGGTTATAAAATCAGGATTTTAGCAGTGCAGATCAACAGCTTGGAAATGTCTTGGAAATTACTGCCGGTTAACATGTAGTCTTAATGGGCCGTGTTACAGTCAATATTTCTTACTTATTTTCATACTAGACAACAGAAACAGAAAAAGATGTAAATAAAAACAGCTTTATTGGGAATTCGGCTGTATTACAACACTATACGTGAGCACAGACAGTAGGAGAAAAGCAAACGAAGGGCTGTCCAGCCATATACTAGGTTTTCACCTAGTGTTGTTGAAAGAGAAAGGGGGAGCATCTTATTCTTTCCATTTTTATCCCATCTCTTTCTAACTCTGTTAAGGCTGCATAGCCTGCTATTATCTCCCAGACTGTAAAGTCTAACTGAAGATTTTCATGTGGCTGCTGAAAACCTTTGGGTGAATGACAACTGGCAGCAACAATGTCCTCTTCAGGTGAGAATAGTATGACTCAAGTGTTGAGATTCTCTGGTTTGTAGATGCTTTCGTTTTCACTACTTGGCATATGATTGCTGCTGGGTGTGCTCATCATATCCTTGCTGTATAATGAGTAAATTCAAATCATACTCTCAGCCTTTTGAAAAGAATCACCACGCTGAAGGCGCTTTGTCTCCTTCAGCTAGGTTTTTGGCCTCAGTGTATCCTCTCCCTCTTAAGTTCGTGTGGTCTTAATCTTGTTGCTGAATAGGACTCGAGCAAGGCACAGGTGCTTGCTCTCAACTAGGCAACATCCATGTCTCATGCTGTAATCATGATACTTGTTGCTTTAACCTTCATCACTAACAGCTCATGCATTTCATTTAAAGCTCAAGGCTGCAATATTTAAGCACATATTAATTGCCCCTATATTTCATTGAGACACAGGTTGGATTTCTCTCCACCCTTACAAACCTAGTGGCCCCAGACGCTGAGCTAGGCGTGTGTAGGGGTATGGCTGTTGTGCTGGGGAAATCTTTATTGGCTGACATACAGAGGTACACTTGCACCTGCACGTGAAGGACCTTGGCATAGACGTGTGATTTGGACTGTAACCTTTATTAATGTTCTCTGTGTGTTGAATGTTCATGTTTACTTTTTCTGCATAGACGCAAGAGTACTCTAAGCTGCAGAGCAAATCCTCTGCACTTTTTCTACTCCTCAGTGCTACTTTAGAGTTATGGCAGGGGCTGAACTGCTTTAGTGTAATTTTGTGCACATGCATGTTTGCCGTGTGTGTACATCCACATTATACCTTAAGTCAAACAAAGCTGTTTTGCCTATTCAGTCTTGACTGTACTTGCATAGAATAAGGTTAGCCCATATGCCCGTTCAAGAAAATTTTACAAATTGATGTGTGATGTTGTTACAGTGTTTCTTAAATACACAATAAAAACTCACATTGCTGTCTTCTACATTTGATTTTAATTTTAAATGTTGCTCACGCACAACTGCCACAAATATATTTTGCATCATATTGACACGTGGAAAATGAGCCTCCATGAGTGCAGTGTGCACTGCAGGCTGAAGAGCTGAAGTGTCGGTTGAGTTCTGATTTCACTGCCAGAGTTGGTAGACCTGCAGCCAAACCTGGATAAGGTCGGAGGATGACACCTGACAGTCCATATTATGGTGAATTGTTATTTGCTTCCTTGACAACAAATTAAATTATCTTTTTATTTTCAACATAGCTGTGCACAAGATTATCCATCCATGCAGTGGACCTTAGTGAAATTAGTAGAAAGAAACCTGCTGTTGCATTTGCTGTAGCCTGATTAATAAAGAATTTTTGAGGCAGATACCGATAGCGTTCTGATTTATCGTCCCATAATACTTTTCCTAAGAAACCCATAACATGAATAAAGATTTTTGATAAAGTTCCCTTAAATTTGTTTAACAGTTGCGACCAAGAAATGTGCTGGGGAATCTATAGAATGGTGACAGTGTTTCAAAAGATATATTTTGCTTTTCTCTTGCTTTTCTTCAGTTTCTCGTCATTTATTGGCTGGCATGTATGCTGATATGATATATCAGCAGTGAGCTAATATCATCCCCCTGGTTGTTAAGGCCCCAGCATATACTGTACTGCAAAATGAAAACTTAGGCTTACTTATCTATACCTTTTTATATGCTGAGCAGGCCCGGTTTAGTTTGGAAAAACAGCTTGTCAGATCTTGCCTAGAGATGGAGCCAAGGGGTGACACCATCACAAAATCTGTTCTTTTTTTGTGGTTGACAGATGGTTTGATATACCAATACACTGTTGAAAACAATACGTGCATTTGGAAATTTGGGATGCTGTCATACCTTATCATTTTGGTTCGGTTCAAACAGAACTACATTTGCCTGTACAGTGTGGTTCCATTGTGGTGTGCAAGCAAAGTAGACTAACCATAGAATTTGGTGATAGAAGATATGTGTTTTTAGCATCATTTCAGAAGCTTAACTACAACTAAATCCTTACAGTGATCATGGGACCTGTCAAGGAGCAGAACCTGTAAAATGATCTATGTAATTATGCAGGATTGGTAACATGTAAGCTCATCATGAATGAGGGGGTTCTCCCTGATCGATGAGATAGTGGAATGAACTTAAAACAGGTGTGTTGTACTTACGTCCAACACGATGCATTTTGTCAGTTAGTCCATAAAAAAAAAGTAAGTGACAATAAATTAAATTGCTGTCTCGAATGCTTGAGGAATTTAAATCCACAACTTTTACTTAATGCCCAATGCCGGCTCAGGTCTGTGTAATTATTATTTTGATAATTGGTCAATCTGAATGCAAAGATATTTGAATACACCAGGGTGGCTGTGGTTCAGGTGGTGGAGCGTGTTGTCCACTGATCGCAGGGTTAGTGGTTCGATCCCCCGCTTCTCCTGTCCGCATGCAGAAGTGTCCTTGGGCATGACACTGAACCCTAAGTTGCCTCACCCTAAGTCGCACTGTTTAAAAGTGTCTGCCAAGTGAATATCATGTAATTTTCTCTTGAAACAAATGCCTTAGTTTCTCTGCACTTGGTGGTTAGCATCTTGTTCTTTTTAGTTTGTTTCTGCTTAAAGGGTATGTCAGTGATGAAGGCTAATTCTTATTTCCTGTTCTCTCTCTTGTTTTTTAGATCTCGTGTCTCTGTTTGACCTGGAAAACGACCTTCCAGATGAGCTCATTCCTAATGGAGACTTGGGAATGGGAATGTCCTCTAACGGTGGCCCAGGTGGAGGGGGGCCTGGTCTTAACTCCATCGTTCCTGATGCAGCTGCCAAACATAAGCAGCTGTCTGAGCTCCTGCGACCTGGAAGTTCCTCCATCTTGGGAGGTGGCATCAACTCTGCCAGCCCCCAACAGGGAGGCATGGTGGGAAGCCAGCTAGGCGCTGTGCTTGGTAAAAGTCCACTGGGGCAGGGCTCCCCCAATCACCAGTCTCCCCAGTCCCAGAAAGGAGGTGCTGCAGCTGGACAAGGCAATGGAAGCACAGGCATGGGCTTCAACCAAGCCATGTTGAACAGTGGGCAGGGTCACGGGGTCATGGGCCAGACAGGACAGGTGATGAACGGGGCTCTGGGACCGGCAGGCCGGGGGAGACCTGGGCCTGGCATGCAGTACCAGGGCCAAGGTATGCAGGGGGGACAAGTGGGTGCTGGACCTGGTGTTGGAGGCAGCGTGCTGGCAGAGACACTCACCCAAGGAGGGGCACAGCTGGGTGCACACAACGCGTTGAATGCTCAGCAAGCCGGAAACATGAATAAGGTGAGGCTCTAAACTCATCTTAATTAGTGCCACAAGTGACCAGTTGTTTGTGCAGCAAAGTACAAGAAGGGCACAGAGCATGAAAGATCCTAATTTTTAGAGCACATAAAATACTAACTACTGTACATCAGAAGACACCACAGCCATATCAGTTACAGCTGCAAATATATCAAATGTTTGTCATTTTTTTCCAATAAACACTTGCATTTATAGTATATAGTCATAGCATCATCACTGGCAGCAGATATAAACAACCCTAATTGCCACACCAACACCATCTTTTTACCTTATTTATCCATGGCAATTTACTTCTATTTAAAGTGGATGTCATTGTTGCTTTATTTGTCAACAGTTTTAGTTTTGTGGAAGAGCTTCTTTTCTTTTATCTGTTTTACTTTTGAGACTGAAAAAGTACCATATGGTAAGTTTAGTACATTTAACCAACCCCATTGTGCAACTTTTTAGGAAATGGGCAGCGCTTTACTAAACAACTGCCATATGAGTGATTAGGAATAGCTTTTATTCCACAATGTAAAAGGCTGTTGTTGTCAAGCAATGCAACATGTGTATTTCATAGTATATATTTCAGAGTTTCTCTTTTTTTTTTTTTTACCCAGATCAGTATATGCAGTATAATGTTTGTATCACCTAGCCCTATTGCTGGCTTGTCGTCAGTTATCCCCTCGCTGTGTATTGTTCTGCCTGGGTCTGCTGGAGGAAGCAGACAATCAGTTGAGGGGCTTGAATCTGCAGTCAAGTTCATCAATCTCTGTGGGTCTAACTTGGCGCAACAGAGAGTTTCATAGCCGATCAATGCTGACACGTTTATTACTGCATTCCTACGCCTCACTAATCTGAGAATGAGCACAAACAATATGAATGCAACAAGAGCCGCAGTTGTGTTGTGGTGCTTCTACACAGTGAAACTGACATTTTTGTTTGTGAATGAAGAATAATTTCAGTGATGTGCTGCTGGTTGTATTTCGACAGGAATATCTTTATTTTCACAGACTTTGAAGTGCTCAATGTGAGAGAATGTTACCCCTGTGTTTGAGAGTCTCGGAGCTTTGTGGTTTGACAGGAAACCAAGAAGTTGCCACATAAATAAGACCCCTCCTTCTCACCTTTCCTTTCCCTTACAGACACATGCACCTTAATGCCTGACTATATTTTCTTACATTATAGTATAATAATTGCTTTGTGTGTATAGATGGGTTATTTCTTACATTATAGTATAATAATTGCTTTGTGTGTATAGATGGGTTATTTCATATTTCATGCAATACTGAATCAAATGCTCATACATCACATTGAGACGCCAGGTCTATTTGTAGATGAGGAGATGGGGAAAGAGGAAGGCACAGACTTGAACCTGGTTGTGAGTTGTGTGTGTGTGTGTGTGTGTGTGTGTGTGTGTGTGTGTGTGTGTGTGTGTGTGCAGGAGAATGTAATAGACTTCACTGTTACTTAACAATATTACTAATAAAACTTAACATTATTTCTATAAAACACATGGGAAATGGATCACTGAAATGTACATGGATGATATGGATGATATATCTATCTCTGGTCATATATGGATCTCTTCCATTCAGAGTTCAGTACTTTGACAGACTTTTAAAGTAAGTTGCAGAGGAATGCTCATATATGGCAGGTAAATTGCTGTGTTTATCAGAGTAAATCTGTTGTCGGCTTGCAGGCTAAGACCTTTCATTACTAGTATTATTATTAATTTGTTCTTGATACATGTTTTCTCTCTGCCCATATCAGCCAAGATAAGCACTAGGATGTGCTAGGGATGGAATAGTCTGTTTTTTCTTCTGTAGCCTGAGGAAGAATCATGGCTTCACAGCTAAGATCACTTTGAATCGAAAAATCAAGTGGACATTTTAATCATTAAAGCATTCATTGTTTGTTTGTTTTTATAGTGGCAAAGTATTATTACAAGTATCAGAATAAATCTCAGACTTGATAGTTGCTATCCTTTTGAACTACAAATACCAAAACTGCCATGTGATAACAAATATTACGCAGCATGGACTGTATGTGTATGACAAATGAGCTTTTTTTTTTTCCTTACCTTGCAATCATATCATGGAGTTAGTACATATGAGAACAAGTGAAAGTGAAAATAAAAGATTACACCACACGACTTGAAAGTGACTCAAGCGGTGTCCACAGTAGAGCAGAAACAAATTCATTGGGGCCCTTGGTTTAAAAAAAAAAAAAAAGCTTTTGGTGCAGTCATTTAAATGCTTTCGACTGTTTTGGCAACTAAGAGTTTTTATGCGTATATTTAGCAAATAGTATATTAGTCCTTTGTATAAACTCCTGGTCAATGTGAGGTATCAGAAAGGCTTCACCACTACTTCTGCAAGGCACTTTAAAAAAAAACGTGCCCATGCTTAGAAACTAACGGTGAATTCAAAATATAGGTTAATAGTGACATTGGGTAATCATGACTTCATCACTAGATAATACTACTACTGTGCGTGTGTGTGTGTGTGTGTGTGTGTGTGTATGTATGTGTATATATATATATGTACACATATATCTTTGTTTTTCTGTTTTCTTTTCCAAATTAATGTCTTTTTTTTGCTTGTATTCACTCTTTTCCCTCCCTCCTTTCTATTCCCTCTCTCTCTCGCCCTCTCTGGCATATGCCGTCTTACTCTGGGCCTCTGGCCTTTGATAATGGAGCTGTAAATCATGTTTAGAGGAGCTGGTTTGTGTGTTGTTTTTGAGCTGGGGGAGGCAGGTTAGAGAGGGGGAGGAGAAGAGGAAAAAAGAGGACATGCCAAGAGGAGGGGATACACTGGACGCTTCCTGTGCGACAGTGCTGTCCTCTAGCCTGGCGAAACTCCTCCGCAATAAGTGCAGATCATCAAGTGGGAGAACCTGTGTGTTAGAGTAGAATGAGGCGGTGTGAATGGAAGGGAGGCAGCAGGCAATCATCTGTGTGTTTCTGTGCTGCAGAGGGGGGAGGGGCAGGCAGCAGCACAGTGCAATGCTCAGCTGTTGAGCAAGCTGGTCTTTCTCTCCGTGTGTCTCCTCCTGTTTCACTCTGTCCACTGGGCTGTGCTTGCTCTGTCTGCCCAAGCACTCTTGGCCATGGGGAACCTCCTCTGAAGCAAAGCGGGCTGCCGCTTAGGCGGCCGTGGAGAAAGGCAGGCAAAGGCAGCAGGCAGATGCACGCTGAGAGCCATTTAGAGATGGGAATAATTGACTTTTGGAGGACTTCGCAGGAAAGCTAACTATCCCCTCTCTGAGGCCAATAATAAAATAAAAAGATGCATTTCTACAGATTTTAATAACTTGATAATTTGTTTTACTTTTACTAATCAATTCAGTTTCAAGGGATGTTGGAGCTTCAGTAGTTTTATACTTTTTTTTGGTAAACATTTTATGTTTAGGCACTTTATGCCGTTATTAAATAGTGACAGTAGAGAGATGTCAGGAAATTAAGGGAGAAGAAGATGGGGATCGACATGCAACAAAGGTCCCTGGCTGGACGCAAACCATGGACATTGCAGTTCATGTTCACCACCTTGACCCCTGGGGTTGCCACAATTTTAAGCTTTTCAAGTTTTTTGAAAGCAATCCCTCAGTTTTTGCCTAGTTGAGAACTTGAGGCACCAGATCACGCTGTCAAAATTAAGATCGACAAAAACATCTGGGGAATAAAACATACCACTGTGTGACATGGTCAATTTCAGCTCACAATTTCAGCCGTGTGTGCACTCTCAAAGTTAAAAGCTGTTCCGTAAGCTTTGACTGTCAGACTCTCAGCGCAGCGGTAAAAAGATCGATCTGCTGTGATGGTATGCCACATGATATTCTTCTGACCACCCTCTGTCCTGTCTGCTCACTATAGATGGGGATGTCAGGAGCTCCATTTGGCCAGCAGTATGGTCAGGCTGGAGTGCAGCAGATGGGGGCAGCGGGGGTCAACGCCCAACAACTCCAGAACAAGACAGCCCTTTCAAACAACCTGCCCCAATTCCCCGCTGAGCTGAAGGGAGCTGGGAGTGTGCCAAACATGGTGAGTGTCACTCATATCGTAAAAAATGGTGGATATTTGTCCCCGCACCTTTTTGTTTTAGGCTAGTGAAGGGAAAATGTATTCCCTACGTTAATTTGTATCCACAATATCAGTGTGTTGTAACTGGCAGGGAAGGGAAGATAAAATATAAAACAAAAACATAAATGTGCACAAGGGCATCGGTAGTGTTAATATGCTGCTGCTGTACAATACACTCACAGTGTACATGTTTGTTTGTTTTTTATTGTTTTTTTTTTTTTAATCAATCTGTGTAGTTTTTCTAGACTTATTTTATGATTCATCTGTTGCTTCACACACCATGTGCTCTGCAGACATGAGGACACAGTCTGCAGCCATTGAAGTATGCATACTAGCTTCACTCTCAGCCTTGTACTTTCATGAGGAGAGCTGCCAGAAGAGTCTTAAAGAAACATTGACGTGCTGCGATAAAGGACCCTTTGTTTTCTTTGTATATTGTTAAGTGTTGGAAATAAAGCATGGTTAATACTTTTTAAATATAGTAGTAGTTTAAATTTGAAATTGGCTTTAATCCTTGTGTTCTTGTTACGTCAGAAAGGTTTACTCTGGTTACTGCCCAAACTTATTACTTAACACTTTGTCTATACTGGCTGCATTGTGAAAACATCGGCAGCCGGCTGTAGTCAACCAAAGCCTACTGTTTTTAGATGACTCCGGCAGAAACACATGTAGTGTTGACAGGGTGTAATCCTAAATCATGTTATAATTTCCATCCTTACAGAGAATTAAAATAAATGGCCACCAAACTAAAATGATGTGCATAAGCAAATAACATAAGAGCAGCACTATAGAAATATTACAGTAATTTCTTCATAGGGCTGGTGCTGACATGACTGTCGCAATGCATCTATGAGTTAAACAGTGTTTAAACATTTTGTAGTCTCACCCCGTTAAGAGTACAAATTGGCTCAGTGATAAAAGATAAGAACAATAAATAGCCCTGTAAGAGTGCTGTAGGATATAAGTGCCTGTGTATACAATGCACAATTAGATTATAACCAATTATCGGAGTAAGGAAAGACTCTGATTAAGATGGTTATATGTGTCACTTGTAGGGCAGTTTGTTTCATTTAAATGGACTTGCATGTAAATGTAGCCAGTGGGTTCTCTACACAGCCGGTGAACCAAATGATAAAACAAACAAAACTATACAAATGATGTAGTAATGTTTGGTGGTGTTTGGTTGACAGATTTACTGATGGTAACACACGCGGGTTGTGTTGCTATGGTAAGGTACTAACCTTACCTACCTAACCGCTCACTCAGCCCTCACACATTGTCAGCATACAGTTTGTCTGATGAGATATTGGCTGCAACCATTTATGTACATTGCTTTCCTTTGAAAAGAAAAACCAAAAATCAAGAAGGGGCAACATATTTGTTAAAGACTGTCCACTCTGATCTTGTTGAACATTTACGCTAACTGTTGGGTACAGAGTGAGATTCTTTCAAGGCACAAAGTAGACAAATCCCAGTGCTATGCAAATCTGTTTAAGGAAAAGAAAATGGACAAATTGGATACAGGAACAGTCTTTCCCTCGCTTTTTCAGAAAGTTAATAAACTGATTGTATAGATTTCCTTGTTAATCTGTTCGCTCTCATTCTTAATGGTTTCATTCGTATTTTCTTTTAATTCACTGAGTTTTTACGTCCCTTGTCTTGCTTAATCTTTCTTTTCTGGTGCCGTCTTTTCATCATTTAAATTCCTTCCTCTACTTTTCCAACATCTCTAAGCCTCTGCTGTACATCACGTTATTCTATTATTCGTTGTATTTATTGGCTTCGTTTTTGTTCTTACTCTAAACTTTAAAGTCTAAAATGAGGAAAGTTTGATATTCTAATCTGTGCCTTACCTGTGTGTGCATGTCACTCTTCGGCAGTCGCAGATGCAGCAGCAGGTAGCGTCGGTGGGTATGGTCCCCGGGGCTGGAGGCGTGTCAGCAGGCCCAACAGCCGACCCCGAGAAGCGCAAACTCATTCAGCAGCAGCTGGTCCTGCTGCTCCACGCACATAAGTGCCAGCGGAGGGAGCAGGCCAACGGGGAAGTGAGGGCCTGCACTCTGCCCCACTGCCGCACCATGAAGAACGTCCTCAACCACATGACCCACTGCCAGGCTGGCAAGTCCTGCCAGGGTGAGTAAAAGTGATGTGTTTTCAGAGCACCGGGTCAGATCTTACCCGGCTCCGAATTTCTGGCTGGATGACTCCTGTTCGAGAGTGTGCGTCTGTGACCACAAGGTGTTAGATGTATACACTAATGTGCCAATTTAAGATTACCACTCATCTGAGCTTCTGTGAGACTCTGTAGTTACGGCCAGTATTGTCTGTTGCAAAAATTGTTTATTGATCTGTATGTGGCTGCGAATGATTACGACCGTTTCATGAAATTTGCATCCCTTTATAACACTAAACAACAAAATTGCTCTGTTGTTGACCGACAAAACCAACGGCTCAAAAGGAGTTATGATTAAATAGCATTATTAGAAAAATACTTTGACCATATTAAACCACTGTTTTACAGTAACAATTAGATTCTAAGCGCTGTGCTGTTTAATCACTTAAATTGCGTTGTTTCGCACAACGTAAAGGAGTAAGGTCTCATTGGCTCTTGTTTTATTGCTTAATTTGAGCCACTCTGCTCCCTTGACTCACTAAGCCCCAAATGCCTCAGTGACTGAAAAAATCAGCAGACATAAATTTACGACTGTCGTGACGATTGCACTTCATTTTGTCATCTACCCTGACGGGACAGCAGCTTCTTCCTGATAGCTGTGGGTAGTAAGGATGACACCCAAGGTTTATGAACTTGAACTCTGATATTTATACAGTTTAAACGCTTAAATGGTAGGATGTGTTTATGGTTTTACAATGTGTAGATTATTCGCTTTCACGTTGCTGTTTGTACATTGTACTCTCTCTTGCAGTTAAGGCTTTTTGTGAATGTGCTGTATTTTAACTCGACATGTTGCTGGGTTCGATCACGTTATCTAGCCATTTTATCGCCCAAATTTTTCTTCGCCGAGTTGACGCCCATTTTAATAGTTCACTTTGGTGATGTATGAGTTCATTGTGTTTCCATAGATTTTTTTTTTTGTAATTCTTATATTTTACATCTTATCTCTCTTTTTTTCTATTTTTCTCCAGTGGCTCACTGTGCATCATCCAGACAGATCATCTCCCACTGGAAGAACTGTACGAGGCACGACTGTCCGGTCTGCCTGCCATTGAAGAATGCTAGTGACAAGAGGAACCAGCAGCGTGAGTAACTCCAGCAGCTCCCCTTCTCTTGTTTTATTCATTTATAAATCCATATAGAAATGCATATGGGTTACATGCAGACTTTATACTGAACAATAATGTATAATTCCTGATGGGTGTTTAAGTATCTTCACAGTCATATTAATAAAAAAATCTTTGAAACCCTGTAAACTGTTGAACAAGCTATATGAAGTGGTGCCACCAGCAGGTTGTGTTTCCGCACTGCAGCTCTGTGCTGGCTCGCTGACTATGAGAGCTTGAACATGGACAGGATTCCTCTAGAAAGGCGGGCCTGTAATGTGACACCCAGGGGAGGGGCTCTATGGCTCTGCTATCAGTGGGGGCAGGGTATTGGGACTGCATGCTCTCTGATTGGTCAGAAGGATCTATGACAGGTTTAAATCCCCCACAGAGGCAGCGTGCTTCCTGTCAGCAATCAACACAACAGGGAGTAGGGGCAGGGATTTTAGATGGAGGCTCAGAAAGAAGATTTTTTTTCTTTGCACAGGAAATACATTTATTATAGCTATAATTTATAGCTAGTTATTTTTCATGTTTAATCAGTATCTTTTTTTAATCCTGATAAGATGACAGTTTACTAATGGTAATTATTTGGGTTTAATTATTTACATACATTTACGTTTTGATATTTACAAATTGTGACACCAGAGGCAGCAGTTACTCAGAGTATTCATTAAATGCTTTATTTAATTTTCTAAGCCTCTTATGTATTTTCCCGTCTCCTCCCTCCAGCCATGCTAAGTTCCCCTGGGGCTGGCCTGCAGAGTGCAATCAGCACAGTCGGACCCGGCCAGCCGAGTGCCACAGCCATCAACAGTGCTGCCACCCACATTGACCCCAGCTCCATGCAGAGGGCCTATGCTGCCCTGGGCCTGCCGTATGGGAACCAGTCCCCTGCTCAGGTCCAGGGGCAAGGCCAGGGTCCAGCTCAGCAAAACCCCCAGGGCCCCCAGCACCAGCAGCTGCGAAATATGAACCCACTAGGTAAGGGATAGATGGGCCTAGAGTGGCATTTTAGAGGATTGTGTGTAAGTGACAACATTACTATAAATCTGTTGCTAAGCCATTTTCTTGTAAACCCCCTGTAAATCACACAGGCACTAATCAGATGAACCAGATGGCAGGAGGCATGGGTGTCCCCTCTTCAGACCAGACTGGCATGCACTCTGATTCTTCTCTACCCTCCACACTCAACAAGTGAGCGTTCACATCCTTAATACATACACAAAACCAGACGTTTGCAGCCTCTATTTTGAAACAAATGTTTCTGCAGTCAATGTCATGTAGCTGTCATTTAATCCGTAGAATAGGAATTACATGGGATAATGAACCCTACGGTTTCTCATTCGTTCTTGGCGGCCAAATTACCATCCAGTGCATCCTTTATTGACAAATAATCATCAGTGATCTCAATCTGTCCTTTGTCCCTTGGATTCTTTTTAAATGTATTTATGTATTAATATATTAATGTATTCAATTTAAGTGTATCTGGGGAAATTTTTTAATAATACTACCATTTACAGATTATGTTCAAATTGTGCTATTTATGAAACCTTTTGTCGAATTATCTATAATTATTATTTTGAACTTCAGCAATAGTTTCTTTCTCTCTCTCTGCCCTACAGTCAGCTGATGCCAGATGGGTCAGTAGCAGGAGGCATGGGAAACCTGCCCACTGCCACCCCTCTCTCTGCTACGGGGGTAAGGAAGGCCTGGCACGAACACGTCACTCAGGACCTGCGCACCCACCTGGTGCACAAACTGTAAGTCCAACAATAAAACAAAAGTGTTACCAATACTCAGGTTCTGTCACATGCAAATAGAATAAAACTTGATGCATCAGGTTGTTGTTGAGTTTGGCTTATTTTTTTTTATTATTATTATTATTTTTATTTTTTTTTGCTGCTCTCTTTCTTCAGAGTACAAGCCATATTCCCCACCCCAGACCCCGCAGCACTGAAGGACCGACGAATGGAAAACCTGGTGGCATATGCACGCAAGGTTGAGGGTGACATGTATGAGTCAGCAAACAGCAGGGTAACTAATATAATAAACACCTCACACCATTAGGAGTAAGGGCTCTTTCTTGTCACAGCAGATAATTTTAACCAGAGCCAGAGACTAAGAGAAACCATCATTATTCTTTTAAAAATGACTTGTTTGTCTTGTTTTCTCTCAACCTCTCACTAGGATGAATATTACCACTTCCTGGCAGAAAAAATTTACAAGATCCAGAAAGAATTGGAGGAGAAGAGGCGCTCACGGCTCCAGAAACAGCCTGGCATGGTGGGCACAGCTGGGCCTCAGCAACCTGGAATGGCTCAGCCCAACGCCATGGGCCCAGGACAGGCCGTCCGCCCTCCCAGTGAGTAGCTTAGCTTCTTTCACTCTGGCTGACAGGTCTCAGTTGAAACACGTAATCATATGTTACAAATAGCAGGATGCTTTCCAAAAATATTAATTTAATTGAGAGCTGCTTTTAAATGAGCACTGCACTATCCTGTCTAGGGATGTTCCTGACAACTCATTTCCCTGTCGATTAATTGGAATTTAAATTTAGACATTTCGACTAGTCGGGGTGGGGGGCTTTCCGACGGCGCTTTTTATACCATCTTTTATGTTATCACGAGAAGTGTAAAAATATTTTTGGTTCATTATGAAACTCTGGTGGGGAAAAATTAGGCAGGCGGGCAGCCACAGTCCAGGTAATTAATAGGAAACACTGCATGTCATACCGGTTTGCCAAGTGTGGCTAACGTTAGGAGTGCTAACGCCAGCAGCCTTCTTTTCTTCCAGGTTAAATCCACATGCCTGTGCTGAGCGTGGTTTCGCATTGCTCCAGTCAAGTGGCTATATGCCAGTGTATACTGAGACAGCATACATACAACATTATTTTCATTTTCTAGATCTTAATACTGCCAAACCGCGCTGCTTTACAAGATGTCATCTGTCCTACTTTTCAACTTGCTTGTTTACAACATCTGGGCATTAGCGCAGGGAAAAGAGGGGCTGCCGTCCGCCAGGGCTGCAGCCACAGCTAGTGGCAGGCAGCTGCATAACATCTTAGATGCAACAGGCGTACATTAATACATTTTGATATTTAGTTTAGCTGGCTGGTATTTCGTGTGCCGACTAGCGAGGGTAGCAATGTCTAATTGTTGAGTCGACTAATCATGCACATCCCTAATGCGGTGTTTTTTTTTTCGCAGATGGACCGGTGCCTATGCCCAACCAGATAATGAACCGTATGCAGGTGCCCCAAGGTATATGTTCTCTCTTTGCTTTCTTAGCAATTGTCAAATGTTCTTTTCTGGGGCAAACTTTCCTAGTTCTTACCTATACTTATTATTTGACTCTTAAATCTTGTTTCCTGTGCACATCTGATTGTTTAACCAGTTAACACATACATTTTTCAGAACTATGATGTTTAAGTAAGCGGCTTTAGTCTCTCTGCCAGCCCAGTAGGACTTGATATATTAAATTACAACAACTCCCAAGAATAATGAACAAGGTATATAATTGTGTGTGTATCTCTTCCCACAGGAATCAATCAATTTAACCCAATGGCAATGCAGAATGCGCAGATGTCTCAGGCACCCATGGGAGCACGGGCTCCCTCCCCCATGAACCATCCACAGCAGATGAACATGAGCTCCGTCCCCCCGGTTCGATCTTTCTCCTCTGTTTGCCTAATTTCTGTTTTTGTCTCTCTGTCTTTTAATCCGTAGTTTCTCTGAGCGTCTCAGTTTATCTCTTAAACTTGCTCCTCTTGGAACCTTTTTTCAATTTTAGTCACCATCTTTGTCTTGTCCCCAGTTGGTCAGTTCCTTGCTCCATTTTTCTCAGTCATTTTTTGGCTCTTTCTTTCATTTTTTTTCGCTACTTGTGACTTTGAGAACCCCCGCTGTCTTTGACTAATCATTCATTTTTTACTCTGTTAACATTTTTGACCCTAAAGCATCAATATGAAATGTGCTGCCCGACGTTAACACAGGTCCTGATCTGTTTAAGAACCAGCCACCTAGCTGCCAAAGAGTGATCTGTAATGAAACCAAGGCCTGGCTTAAAGCCATGTAATGTTCCTCCCTGGTTTTTTGATCTCTTGCCATACCAGGTTCTTATTGATCACACTATGTATTTGTAAATAACACCACAGGCCCTTTAGTAGACTATTGTAGTGATAGCATCTATGTATGTTACATTCCATGCATTTGTTTATTTCACTTGGCAGGCATTGAATAATAGATGCCTACTGTGAACAGTGATTTATGTGTTTCATTTCTTCTCTCTATTCCAGATGGGCATGTCCCCGTCAAGGATGCCTCAGACTCAAGGAATGATGGGTGGTCACGCGAACAACATAGTTTCTCAACCAGCCAACCAAGGCCAGTTCCTGCCACAGGGCCAGTTTCCTGCAGCTGCAGGTGGAGCAATGAATGTGAATGTAGGCTTGGGCCAGCCCATAACACAGGCTGCTGTCACACAGGTGAGGAAACTTGTGCTGTGCTCAAACAAATGCTGAAATTGTGTTTGCTCCCAGCGTGGTCTGTGAACTTGAACTGCTGAACATAGCCTTACAGGTGTCAGCATGTGGGCTGCTGTATGAATGCTGTGTTTTGGTGTGCTAACCGTGCATCCCTCTTCATTCCAGCAGCCACAGAACCCTAACCTCCCTTTGAATGCACTGGGCTCCCTCGGCCCCCAGCTGCCCTGTGGCCCTGCAGCCCAGCCTACCCTGGGTGCCACCCCTCCACCCAATGCCTCTGCTAGCCTGCAGCCTCAGCAGCAGCAGCCTCAGCAGCAGCAGCAGCAGCAGCAGCAGCAGCAGCTGCAGCAGCACCATGCTCCCACGCAGGCCCAGGTGCCACCACAGCCCTCCACTCCTGTCTCCACTGGTGGGCCCTCCTCCACCCCAACCCACATACCTAGTAGCCTCACTGGTCCCCCCTCTGCCATGGGCACACCCCCTGACCCATCCCAGCCGCTCACACCCCTGCAGCCTCAACCCGAACCCCCCAGCCAGATGCAGCAGCCCACCTCAGTGCAGGCACAGCACCCCAGTACACCGGTGAGATACTAATTCTTGCTGTAACGCCAGTGTAGCTCTTGTGTTGCATGAGTCTTTGCCACCCTTTGTTGAAACCGACAGGTCTTTTGACAAAACATTTTTTAAAGGAATGTTAAATGGAATTGTGTTTAAATTTTGTTCAGAGAGGATCACAGACGGTTCACTCTTAATAGATCGTCAGTGATCCCCAGTAATGATCCCCAGTACGACATTTATAAATCAGTATTGTGATTGCAATGTCCTCTTCCTCCTCTCCTTTAAGTTGTCCCAGGCAGCAGCAAGTATAGACAACAGAGTGCCCACCCCAGGCTCTGTGGCTGAGCTGAGCTCCCAACAGGCCCTGCCTGACATGAGCGGCACTGAAGCCAAACCTGAAGTAAAAGATGAAGAGGAGGACAGCAACTCTGGGAAGAAGCAGACTGGTGTAAAAATTGAGGTACCCACATGATTGTACAGGGTTATTTAATAATCATTAGTTAAAAAAGGCATTGTTGGGGCAAGAGATAGAAAGAAGCACACTCATGTCTGCTTTAGATTAGTCTAGAAGCCATTTGCGGTTTGAACCCCTGGTTAATATTGCAAATTCTGTTCACCGCAATCAACCGGTTCTGCTCACATTTCACGTCCAAAAAAGTAAATGTGACTTGTGATTTTTCCAGTATTAAGCTTCCAAGTAAACCTATTAAATACTTGATGGTTTCCTGATACAGCACCATTGTGTAGCTGGTTAACTATGGTTTTGTTCATGTAGCAGGATGATGAAACCAAACCCCCAATGGTGAAGAAGGAGGAGCCAGATGCAGCAGAGCCAAAGCAGGAGCCCATGGAAACAGAGGAGAAGAAGCCAGAAATAAAGGCAGAACCCAAAGAAGAGGAGGAAAGTGGGTCCAACAGCACATCAACCACCTCCAGCAACCAGAACCGCAAAAAAAGTAAGAACACAAATCTCATTCGTATATATTGAATTAGTTACAGTATATTTCGGTTTGATATTTTGAGTTACAAAAATGAGAAATTCATGGCTCATGGAGCTAAAAAGGGGATTGCAGTATCAAGTAAACATATTGTATTTATTTATATATGTATTCATTGCACGTTGAAATCAAGGAGGATTTACTTTCTCCTTACACCTCAGTATACATGTAACCTTTAATAGCAGGGTTTTTTAGATGCATTCATCAGAGTGCACAGTTTGATAGGGCTTGTCACAGTGTATTTTCACAGTTAACTTCGAATTAAAATCTTGTTTTTGCAGACACTGGTGTGCTGTTTGTGTTTGGCTTCTTATAACATTACTATTATCTGTCCAGTTTTCAAGCCGGAGGAGCTGAGACAAGCCCTAATGCCAACACTTGAGGCCCTCTACAGGCAAGACCCAGAGTCACTACCCTTCAGACAACCTGTAGACCCCATGCTACTGGGCATCCCTGTGAGTGTCCAGAGTTCTATAGACAGATACCTTTATTTCAAGTTTCAAGACCAACAGAAAACACTGTTAATAACGATTTGCTCATTACTGCAAATGTCTCTCCTGCTCTTCAGGACTACTTTGACATTGTGAAGAATCCCATTGACTTATCCACTATCAAGCGTAAGCTGGATACAGGTCAGTACCAGGAGCCCTGGCAGTATGTGGACGATGTGTGGCTCATGTTCAACAATGCCTGGCTGTACAACCGTAAAACATCCCGTGTCTACAAGTATTGCACCAAACTGGCAGAAGTGTTTGAAGCAGAGATAGACCCCGTCATGCAGGGCCTGGGCTACTGTTGCGGCAGGAAGGTGAGACAATGCAGGATGGGAACTGAACAGAAAAACTGTTCTTGAAAAACCCTGAGACACAACCCTGTCATTTATAAGCCTTTTCATTTTTTTTTTTTACTACATTCATCTTGGCGGTTCCCATTAATTTTTACGTGTATTTTGCTGTTGGCTTAAGTGCAACCAGATTGTCACAATGGCATGGTTTGTTAATGTATATCTGGTGTTTCCACAGTACGAGTTCTCACCCCAGACGCTGTGTTGCTATGGCAAACAGTTGTGTACCATATCCAGGGACGGCACCTACTACAGCTACCAGAACAGGTAAAGGTGCATGCTGACTGTGCTAAATGGTAGAGATGGGTAAAAATGTGAGGGGAGGTGACAGCGAAGGTGTGCAGCTGCATCCTCAAAGATAAAACATGGCGGGAGATACCACTTAACATACAACTGTCCACGAAGCTGCAAGGACTTTATTCACTTGATCCTTTCTTTACAGGGGTGTCACAGACACCACTGAGAGTTGTATGTTGTGGCCAAGCAGAATGTGAGGGATTGGGTTTGGTGTTGCCCCCATACGTCTGCTGAGCCTAAGTCCCGGCACCGAAGCTCCCCCTGCTGTGCAGAACCTGCTACTGCAACTCAATATCATTCACATCCATCGCTGTTCAATTATTGCAGATACTTGTCACTAAATGCTGTGAGGTTTACCAACTTAGGTTTCAACACTTCCAGCATAAAAGTCAGTGTTTGTGAGAATTTAATGGATTCCTCGTATTCTCTAAGTAGATCTAAGCAAGGTTTTATGATTTGCCCAAATCTTAATCTCAGTTCCTAAAATATTAGAGCCGAAATAAGATAATTTAGTCAGTTTCCCTAAAAGACCAGCACATTTGTATTTGTATAAACTATCATCCCGTCTCCCTTGGCATGACCATATCATTCATTCACCAACTCATAATGCATGTTGCTGATGTTATACATGAACGTAGGTTTTGTTGTTTTCATATTCAAGCATGCAATTAGATGGTGTTGTCAGACATCCGTTTGTTGTTGACATTCATTTACCATCATTAACATAGTCTTTTAGCATGTTTACCCTATTTCTGTTCCAGTTTGAATGAGAGTGGCTGGATCATGATCATTTCAACTGTGACTAACATGTACCTCTGCCTGTGTGTATGTGTGTGTGTATGTGTGTGTCCTTTTCGTCTGTCCGCTGCCCATCCTCCGTCCTCGGTTGTTGCCCTGTGCGCTCCGTTCACTCTGCATTCTGCCACCCGTACGCCGGTTTGCCTGTGCTGCTACTGTGTGTGCTGGCTGCAGTTCACCCAAATATGGCCTTATTGCCGACAGGTATCACTTCTGTGAGAAGTGCTTCAACGAGATCCAGGGCAACAGTGTGACCCTGGGGGACGACCCGGCACAGCCACAGACGTAAGTTACCAGGCCTGGGTGGCTACCTGGTGATCATCTTGCGAGATTATCAGGCCGTTTTCTCTGTGGACTTATTCTATGGAAAGAAGTTTCAATCAGAGGAGCCAACATGAACTTGGTTGTCTCTTTTGTCTTTTTCATGCAGCATGATATTAAAAGATCAGTTTGAAAAGAAGAAAAATGACATGTTGGACCCTGAACCGTGAGTACTGTCTGGGCAGTAGCTTTAGTTTGTCTCTTTATCTATGCGATGGCAGTGATGCTTTTTCACAAGTTTTTGTAAGGAAAGCACCAAAAAAAGCAAATGTCTGTCCTTGCAGGTTTGTTGAATGTAAAGACTGTGGACGAAAGATGCATCAGATCTGCGTGCTGCACTACGAAGTCATTTGGCCACCAGGGTAAGTCTTGCTATGGCTGTTGGACAACGGTCCCGCCATTTCAGCATATACAGTCCCATGTCTGACCTTAACAGAATTTTTACTAGTAGGATTTTGTATTTGCTGGAGTGTATGGTGACAGTAAACGACATTTTGATCTTTCATCTTGTAGCTTTATCTGTGACAACTGTCTGAAGAAGTCTAGCAAAACTAGAAAGGAAAACAAGTTTTCGGCCAGACGTAAGTTACCTTTTAAAAGTAAAACAACAGTAACATATCATTTAATTTTTCTCTGTTTAATCGGGTAAAAGTCTTGTCGTTTAAAAGTGAACTTTATACTGTTTTTGTTTGTGCTTCTAAAGGGTTGCAGTGTACAAGGTTGGGGACATACATTGAAGACAGAGTGAATAAGTACTTGAAAAGGCAGAACCATCCCGAAGCTGGTGAGGTGTTTGTGCGAGTGGTGGCCAGCTCTGACAAAACTGTGGAGGTTAAGCCTGGCATGAAGTCTCGGTAAGCTTCTCACCTACTGACAAAGTGTGTCTCTCCTGATTTGCAAAAACATTTGTTAAATGTTGATGTTGAATAAATAACACAGTAGTTTTCATTGTGTGCCTGCTTTCTCACTGCAAGCCCAGCTGGAAACTACAGCTTTCTCATAGAAAAAACAAATCAGGAGAGAACTTTGTGATTATTTAAGTGCTTTTTAAGAAAATGTGCTCATCGATTACTGTGTATGTAATGTGTCATAAATTTAATAAGTATACAGTCTTCAGAATCATCATTCAACCAAGTGAATGAAGAAGTCTGAGTTTGAATTAGTGACAGAAGGAACTGAAAAGCATCTGCAGAACTCGCTGCATCACAAACAGTTATAAAATTAGCATTTTTTGGGCATTTGTTTTTATTTTGATAAAGATAATGCGGAGGTGACTGAAAAGTGGAGAGAGAAGGGATGACATGGAACAAAGGTCTCCAGCTGGACTTGAAAAGAGGACATTGCAATTATATAATCAACATCTTAAACCCCAAGGTCACCAAGAGACCCCAGCCATGTTTTACACTGTTAATTCACGGATGTGAATGTGATAAATAATGACCTCCTCCTAAGAGAGCTTTATTGTGGCTATCATCTGCCGTTGGAAGAATTTAAATACAGTGGAAAATGTAACTGTTGATTTTCTTACTCAGCTTGTTCTCCAAAACTTGATTTCAATTACAGCACGTGCCCATATGTAGTATAGATATAACTCCCATGTGAAAGTGTTCCTACTACTGCAAACTATATATGCTCGAACTGACCGTGGAATTGATTCATAAACACATGAGTCTAGGACCCGGAATGAAAATGAGTGATCTACTGACTTCAAAGAAATTGTAATTTAAAGACTAATTCCCTGTACAAATGGTCTGTTTTGTAACTGTACTTGTGTTTCTCTGTTTCAACAGGTTTGTGGACTCAGGTGAGATGGTGGAGAGCTTCCCTTACAGAACCAAAGCACTTTTTGCATTTGAGGAAATAGATGGAGTGGACGTTTGTTTCTTTGGCATGCATGTCCAGGAGTATGGCTCAGAGTGCCCCTTTCCAAATACCAGGTAAAGCTATAGCTAAAAAATAACAGTGACAGTATCCATTTCCTCTCAGATTACTTTTGTTTTATGTTTGCATTACTCTTGAATCAAATTCTCCATATTTGTCTTGCAGACGGGTTTACATATCGTACCTTGACAGTATTCACTTCTTCAGACCGCGTTTGCTAAGGACCGCAGTGTACCATGAGATCTTAATAGGCTACCTGGAGTATGTGAAGAAACTGGGGTGGGTGAAGACTACTTTTACTCAGTGCAGTGTTTTACATTTTTTAAGTGAGTACTAATGTAGTATATAATGTATCATTCCTGTGAGTGCTAAGTAACTGACAACTTGCGTCCTGATCAGGTATGTGACAGGTCACATCTGGGCCTGCCCACCCAGTGAGGGAGATGACTACATCTTCCACTGCCACCCTCCCGACCAGAAGATCCCCAAGCCCAAGAGGCTTCAAGAGTGGTACAGAAAGATGCTGGACAAGGCTTTCGCTGAGAGGATCATACATGATTACAAGGTCAGAAAAGTCTCAATAATCACATCTTGTGACCACAGTGGGACATTCAGTCTCTCAAGATCACGTCAGTTATATGTAACAATTTTGCCACCAGTTGTAACTGTACAGTAACTAAATCTTGGTGTCTGTTGTCATTAGATGGCAGTCAAATGCCCTGCCATATTGCTGTATTGATTTTAGAATTTTTTAATTTTTTTTTTTTAAATAAAAAGTGAGTATTAATACTCTAAGGGAGGTTATTGTGAAAATTTAACACTGATAATGTCAAATAATTTTGGTATAATATTATGTATGTGGTGTTATCTTGATAATTACTGTTAACTATTTACTGGTGTTAACTTTGTATTAACTTCAGTATCCTGGTTTATTGTATATTCATATAATCACATTGCGACAAGGCTCTTTATGTAAAGAGATGGTGGTTTGCTGTTGCACAATGAATGGCAAGCTAGATTTGACATTATCGGTCTTGAGAACATAAAGAAGAATATTTTTTAAGATCTAGCATACAAAAACTCTTAAACTTAATAAGATTGACAGGAATTTTAACTTTTGACCATGTTTAAAATTAATTCATTCATTCAAAAAAACTTCAGATATTAAGTGTGCTAATTAGCCCAATGTTAAAGCTATCTGTATTGCCCACACCTATTTAATAGGCTTTTTTCAAATCAAAGTATTAAAATGGAATCGAGCTGTCTTCTTTGTCTCCCTTCTCACAAGACAAATATTTGTATGTATTTATCAGCAAGCCGCTGTGTTCATTTCACAAGGGTGCAGCATTGGAGGGGCTCCCCCTTTTGTTTGGTGTGGGTAATTTTGAGAATTATGGTAACAAAAACTACTATTCTAACCATTTTAGACAATATACAGATACCTATTTTTGGCTAATTTTTATAGTATGCACCAGTAGGATTTCCATTTGTTTTTGTTTTTGGGTTTTTTTTTTTTTCCTTTTTTTTTTTTTTTCTTTTTTCTTCCTTTTTAATTTTCATTTTAGTGCCCCTTTTTTAATTTGTCATTAAAAAGCTCTTGAAAGTTTAGATTCAACATCCTTGTTAGAAACTTTGTTATTATATCACCTGATGGGAGTCTTGTGTGTCTGTGTTCAGGACATTTTCAAGCAGGCAACAGAAGACAGGCTGACCAGTGCCTACGAGTTGCCGTACTTTGAGGGTGACTTTTGGCCTAATGTACTGGAGGAAAGCATCAAGGAGCTGGAGCAAGAGGAGGAGGAGAGGAAGAAGGAGGAGAACACAGCCTCCTCTGAGACAACGGAGGTGAGTGAGATGGATAGGTCTTCTGAGCGTTTTGAAAAGGGTTTTACAAAAAGGAACGCTCTTGTTATGCCAAATTCAACAGCCTGGCATGTAGAGACCTCTGTCTCACCCCAGATTTTATCATCTGAAAGTTCTCATTTTATAAAAGCTTTCAGTAGCCACTCAGGCATTGTATAACCACTCAGCTTAATTGCATAACCTCATCTTGCCTGTTGTGCAATATCTGCTTGTCTAAACGTTCATGTCAATCTATTTCAAGGGAGCCCACACTGACAGCAAGAATGCCAAAAAGAAGAATAACAAGAAGACCAACAAAAACAAGAGCAGCCTCAGCCGAGCCAATAAGAAAAAACCTGGGATGCCGAATGTAGCCAATGATCTGTCCCAGAAGCTCTACGCCACGATGGAGAAGCATAAGGAGGTGGGAAACCCTGCCAAGTATAACAGATTTTTTTTGTAGTCCATTGGTCATAATCAAAAATGGCATCTCTTGTAACACTTCAGCAGCTAAGTTTTTTTCTTTCTTTTTTTTAATTTAAATAATTTTAGTATTTTCAAGTCAAGCTGGTAATTTGACATGGGTGATATACAATTGTACCAAATAGATTCTTTTTTTTTAATGGCCCATGGCCCACTGTACGTCGTATAGGCTCATCTAGGCTCATGAGCCCACAAGCAGACACAAAAGGACCAGCTGGCTTTAGAGTGCAGTGCAGATGCTTAAATCCCCTGTGAGAATTGTCTCCTACATGGGATGCTTTGTCTGTCCTTTCAATTAACTGAAAAAGTTTCCCCTCCTTTCTGCTACCAGGTATTCTTTGTTATCCACCTCCATGCCGGGCCAGTCATCAACACCCTGCCACCCATAATGGACCCCGACCCTCTGTTGACCTGTGACCTAATGGATGGCCGTGATGCATTTCTGACTCTGGCCAGGGACAAGCACTGGGAGTTCAGCTCTCTGAGAAGATGCAAATGGAGCACGATGTGCATGTTGGTGGAACTGCATAACCAGGGCCAGGACCGTTTTGTGTACACTTGCAATGAGTGCAAGCACCACGTGGAGACTCGCTGGCACTGCACCGTCTGCGAGGTAGGAAATAGTACCATTTCAACTTTAAAAAAATGTTTTGGAATCTACATCTGTTAGTTTTGAATTCATGTTAAATCTTGACATAACCTTAACGTGTTCTTCCTTACTTGTCATCAGGACTATGACCTATGCATTAACTGCTACAACACTAAGGGCCATGAGCACCAGATGGTGAAGTGGGGCCTGGGTATAGACGACGACAGCAACAGTCAGGGTGGAGAGGCCTCCAAGAGCCCTCAGGAGAGCCGGCGTCTCAGCATCCAGCGCTGCATTCAGTCCCTGGTCCACGCTTGCCAGTGCCGCAATGCCAACTGCTCTCTGCCCTCATGTCAGAAGATGAAGAGGGTGGTTCAACACACCAAGGGCTGCAAGCGCAAGACCAACGGTGGCTGCCCTGTCTGCAAGCAGCTCATCGCTTTATGTTGTTATCACGCCAAGCACTGTCAGGAGAACAAGTGTCCTGTTCCTTTCTGTCTTAACATCAAGCACAAACTCCGTCAGCAGCAGCTGCAGCACAGGCTCCAGCAGGCTCAAATGATGCGCCGCAGAATGGCCACCATGGCTGGAAGGGGTATGCCCCTGCCATCTCCACCTACCTCAGCAGCTCCCGACACCCCTAGCTCTGTGCAGCAGCCTAATACTCCCCAGACCCCCCAGCCCATGCCCAACCAGCCCCAACAACAGCAGCCACCAAACCCTGCCAATATTGCCCAAGGCTTCCCCAACAATGGCCGCAGCAGCCAGCCCCCAACACCAGTCCCACAGGGCAAACCGGGGCCTCAGTCATCCCCTCTCCATCAGCAGCAGTCACCTCTGCCTAACATGCCACACCAACAGCAGCCTCAGCCTCAGCCACCGCAGCAGCAGCAACAGCAACCACTGCTGGCAGCCCTGAAGGTGGCCAGACAGATTGAGATGGTAGCCAAGGCGAAGCAGCAGCAGCAGCAGCAGCAGCAGCAGAATTATGCCATGAATGGGATGCCCATGAACCACCCACGAATGATGGGGCCAATGCAGGGCCAGATGCAGATGATGCAGGGGCCACGGGGCCCCCAGGTGATGCAGGCTATGCAGCAGGGACAGTGGGGTCCAGGGATGCAGAATCCCATGCAGAATCCCCAGGGTCATCAGCCGCAGGTCCCACCTCAACAAGGCCCCATGGCCCCTCAGCAGGCTCAGGGAACCCCCATGCCCCAGCAGGGCCAGCTCATGCAGAGGCCAATGATGCCTCAGCAACAGGGTCTCCAAATGCCTGGGGTCATGCCTCCCCAGGGGCCGTCACAGCAGGGCATGACACCACAGCAGCAAAATATGCCCCGGGGGATGCCTGGTAACATTGCTCCGAGTGCCCTGCAGGACTTACTGCGCACCCTCAAATCTCCCAGCTCCCCTCAGCAGCAACAGCAGGTCCTCAACATCCTCAAGTCTAACCCCCACCTCATGGCTGCCTTCATTAAACAGAGGACAGCAAAGTACCAGGCCAACCAGCCACAGCAGCAACAGCAACAGGCCCAGCAGCAGAATCCTCAGGCCATGTTGGGGACCCAGGCAGGAATGCAGGCCATGGCAGCCATGGCAAACCAGGTGCAGAGACCAGGGATGGCGCCTCAGCAGCAGCCTCCTCAGCAGGCAGGGCCACAGGGCATGGCGCCCATGGGTCCCCAAGGCCAGATGATGAATGCTGCTCAAAACGGAAATCCCCAGCTGTACCGCAGACAGCAGCTGCTCAGGATGCAGCAGATGCAGCAGGCGCAGCAGCAGCAGGGAGGCATGCCACAGGGCCACGGTCAGTTCCCCCAGCAGCCGGGGCCAGCGAGCTACTCCCAGCTTCGTATGCAGCAGCAAATGGCTATGCAAGGAGGTGGGGGGCCCATGGGCCAGCTCCCTCCCACATCCCAAATGGGCCAATCTGGCATGGGCATGGATGGGCCCCAGAACCTCCTCCAGCAGCGCATGCTTCAGCAGCAACAGCAACAACAGATGTTGAAGCAGATGGGCTCTCCAGCACAGGCTAACTCAATGAGTCCACAACCCCACATGCTCCAAGGCCAAGCCCAGGGAGGAGCTCACTTACCTGGCCAGACAATGGCAACCACCCTGGGAAACCAAGTACGCTCCCCAGCCCCAGTGCAGTCGCCCCGTCCGCCTTCGCAGCAGCCCCCGCATTCAAGTCCCTCCCCACGGATACAGCCCCAGCCCTCACCACAGCATGGCGCCCTCCACTCCAGCTCTCCTCACCCCAGCCTTGGAGGCCCCATGTCAGGCTCCATGGAGCAAGGACACATGGGAACACCGGAGCAAAGTGCCATGCTCCCGCAACTTAACACACCAAACCGAGGGGGGTTAAGTAATGACATGGGTATGGTGGGTGACACGACGGGTGACACGTTGGAGAAATTTGTTGAAGGATTGTAGCATTTCATGAAAGAAGAAAGGCCTTGTTCTGTTTTCAGCTGAGAAATTTTTGTACTTGCTCATGTAAAAAGCTAAAATAAATACAAACAAATGAGTCATATGAGGCCTATGGACTGTGAACTTTCCTTGAACCAAGGGACTGCTTTTTCTTCCAACACAGAGTGATTTAATAATTGCTGTTGAAAAGATGACAACAAAGACACAAAGAATATATTTTTGGTTCAGACCAGCCATGAAAGAATTTGCCCTGGTCTTTATGTTGTTTTAATTTGTTTTTCATTTGTTATGCTCTGGCATTGACTTTTTTAACAAAACTTCTCAAAACAAAAAATATTTCACTTTATTATTCTTTTTTTTTTTTCTTTTGTACCTTTGCAAATTAATATCGTATTTGTGTTGAGAAGACTGTAAAATTATTTGTCTGAGAATTTTTTGCCAGGTTTCACCTCTTGCTCAATCTCTCTGTTCCTGGCTAATTTATTCTAATATGCCATTTTTCAAAAAGGACTGCCTTGGGAAAGCCTTAATTTCTTTCCTGTTTGCAGATTCCATGGGAGATTAACGTATTTGTATAGATCTAGGAACTATTGCACACACCCAAACACAACATGCAGGTGTAAGAGAAACCTGCAGTGAGGCTTGTTAATGTTCACAGGTGCCAGAATGTTCTTTTTACTGGCCTGGGCCCAGTATTTGTCTTGCAGATGTTTAAAAAATTACTTTGTCTCTCCTTCAGTCTAAAGAAATTCTCATTAAGTACTGAACCTCTTTTGCCTGTGGTGGGAAAATTAACTTGTTTGACTGCTGATTTGTATTCAGAGAGAGTTTTGTGCATCATTTTCTCTCTTGCATTAAACTTGAATTGATGATGAACTGTTCTCTAATGTAAATCATGCAGCTAGACAGTACTGTAAATATGCAGAAAATAAGAATGAAATCACTGTACAAACTGGTTCAAATGGCTCATTTCGTACTTATATACCATATTGTTAAATAAACCTGTGTGCCACAGACTCTGCTTCTAATTTTTCTGTTTGGAGAAAACTCTGTTGGGGTCAGCACTAGCATTATTGATTAATATTGATCAACTGCCGATTATTTTTACAATTAATCATTTGGTCTATAAAATACAGAAAATAGTATCATGTATCATGTAAAACGGGGAAAAGCACTGAATCCTCACGTATGAGAAAGTGGAACCATCAAATGTTCGGCATTTTTGCTTGAAAACTGGAAAACGATTAATCGATTATCAAAATAATTGCATATTGTTGCAAAATTGTTTTAGATCTAGTCAGCACCAATATGACAAAGTTACGTAATATTAAACATTTACGTTTGTTAATTTTACGTTATGTCAAATGATCACCGTTTGACCTTGAAGGGCGAATTATCAAACTGAAATAAAATAAAATAATCAAGACATTAACGTTAAGGATGCATTTGTACAGATAAGACTAGTAGTGCTTTTAATACGTATAACCAAAATGCGTTTTAGTCGAAATGATTTGCAAACGGCAGAATAATTTTCCACTTCTAATCAGGCAGCGCGCTAACACGCCGTTCTGACGTCATCACATGTCACGGGGTCCTGCCTGGTCTAGCTCGTCCAACGTGTGTCCCCAGGTCGGTTGACCCATCTTCGCCGGTGTTCCCGTTCCCTCGTCTGTCCTCATGTCTCGCTGTCTCGGTCTGGCTCGGTTCGCCCTCGGTTTCCCTCAGAGGACCGGCTCACGGTTAATGACATGTGCACGAGGGCTGAGCAGCAGAACTGTCTCGCGCTCTTTGACTGCAGGTAGGCAGTGTTTGTTAGCCTTAGCCAAGTTAGCATAGCCAATACCAGCCACAAGATGAGAGTCAGGAGCAATCTGCTGCGGCAAAATGTTTAATTTACCAGCCTTTAGCTTAATACTGTGAGCTGGTTTGTCAGTCCGATATCCCACTTTGACGCTGCACGACAGCTACAGGTGAATTTAAATCGACAAGGCTGCTGAAAATACTCAGTTATTACATCATTATATACATCGTTTAATTTGTTTATCCATCCATCAATCTAGCCATCGACTTTCTGCTGATCATCCAGGTCGTGTCAAATAATTAATTAATGATATCATTAGGATTTACTGTTGCACACTGATGGGAGGTACTGACAAAAATTTGACATAAATGTCAATAAATTCATGCACTTTGTAATTGTCTCTAGGCTTTATCATCCCTACTTGGTTTTCACTGATACCTTTCAGAATTGGCCGGAAATGGGTATTAAATTTCATTCTTTGTGGTATTAAAAATGTCTTAAAAAGTCTTAAATTTAACTTTGTAAACAGAGCAGAAACCCCGCACCTGCATGTAGACCCACATATACCCAAAGACACCTGCAGCAAGCGCAAACAAACCGCATCAAATCATAAATAAAGCTTACAATAAGAGTGTTTAGATAATGAGGATTTTTTTTTTTTTTGCTTTCTGTAAACACTACTGATGACAATATATATGTTGAGAGAGTTATTGGTTGCTGTAATCATTTTTATCTCCTTACTGGCTGTGAAGAGACCCTTTTATAACAGCTAATATGAGGTTTTAGCAGTGAGGGATTTTGTGCTAATAGACCGGTAACTTTGGAAAATGCCCACATTAGGGGCATTTAATTGTATTAAGACTTAAAAAAATCAGAATTGATTGTCCAAGGGAAAGATCAAAGTAAAAGTAATTGGCTTTAACGTTTAAAGTGCAAATGTAAGAATAAAAGTTTTTTTTAATCTAATTTCTTTTGACTCCAATACTCAAATTTGGAATTTTGGAAGTCTCTTAAGTTGGTGGACAGTCTCCCGATTGGGTCTTTTTGATAGCTGCAGTAAAGAAACGAGCAGACACCTTCTTAGACGTGTTTTGGAATGATTTCGAGCTGAAACTAACAATTATTTTTATTGATTAATCTGTTCAGTATTGTCTTGATTAATTGATTGATCATTTTAAAAAAGGCCTTTAAATGCTTAAAAAAACACACACGCACACACAAAAACATATTCACAGTCCAAAACGCAATTGTTGCAGATCTAGAATGATTGTGAAAATTGTTTATAGTCCGAATTCTGATAGGACAGGCTAGTAGTAGCTCACCAGCTGCTGATTTCTTGTAAGTCGTCATCTCCGAATGTACTTTTGATGGAAAGTTGCAGCACTATGGCTTAAAATGACATGGCTAAAGCTGATCTTGATTTTGTTGGCAGTCTCTTTCCATGCTTTGTTTTTGTCTGCATTTGTCAGTGCGGTTCTGATGGGTTGTTCCTCCCTAAACATACATGTGACTAATAAGTGATCACTTAGGCGCTGCTCTTGAAGGTTTCTGCTACACTTTGCTGTAGGTAAAAGTCAGTCGTCTGATAAATTGGTTTTATTCTTCACTTTTGGTTAAGAACCTTTTTACGCCTAAGTTGGCTCTTTAAATTATTAAGTGTAATTATCAGACCTTTGATAAATACTGGCCCTGATTAGTAAGCCCTCTGCAAGGCACCAGAAAGACAACTACTCAATGCCAGAGCGGTCTTTTCAAAGCAGCCCCACCATCTTAGTCCTCCTGTCATCAGACTTGCAGGTTGGACAGCAGCAGAGGTGGAGCAATCGGCCCAGAGTGTGGGGTGCTCAGCGATCCTGCCTCAGCTTCTGCCAGCAGTCTTACTACAGCACCCAGGAGGCCGAGAAAGAGCCCGAGGAGGAGCCCCTGCACACCATCATCAGTGACACAGAGTCTGTGCAAGGTGCTGGAACAGCTGGAGACTTTGTTGAATGTTATGGCTCATAGCTAATAATTAGTTAGATTTAAGATGATCTGAATGTTCTTCTACCCGTGATTTATCCAGGTAGCTTCTCCAAACATGAATTTCAGGCTGAAACAAAGAAGCTGCTGGACATTGTTGCCAGGTCCCTGTACTCAGAGAAAGAGGTGAGATGGTTTGTGTTGAAGAAGGAGAGGAAGATACAACTTAGTTAGACTGACTTTTAAGTTTATAAACTATAACTGCTCTTCTCTGACTGATTCCCTGCCTCTTCCTCATCCCACCAGGTCTTCATCAGGGAGCTGATCTCTAATGGCAGTGACGCTCTGGAAAAACTGCGTCACAAACTGATCACAGCAGGAGGTGAAACAGCTCCCATGGAGATCCACCTGCAGTCTGACGCTGCCAAGGGCACCTTCACCATCCAGGTACACCCACGTCTGTGGAAGATGTGCAGCCTGCATGAATTTAAAATGACTGGTATTATTACTTTGGAGAACTGTACTACATTATAACCCTTTTCTACTACAGGAAGTGGTTTGACGCTCCGAGGGTGTGGGTCACCGATTGGCTTGTGCCAGACCCAGGAATGTCCTGGATTCAGCATTACTGCGAAAAGAAAATTTGTAACCTTATCAGTTCTTGCATTGTTTGCCCACAACAGCTTATTTTACTCACCTGCTCAACAGTGCATGAAAATGACAAAGATGATCCGACAGTAGCCTTTTAAATTAAATGTCTGAAACATCCCAGTTCGTGAAATACAATGGAGACGAGGAAAAAATCATGTTGTGGGTTGTTAAGCTCCTGCTGCTTCTAAAGGTTAATACTGAACTCTGTGTCCTGGTCTGTTCTTGAGCAGGATTGACACCTGGTGGATGACTATCGTACTACAACTTATGATGACTTCTTTTTGAATGACTGGGAATCTCTCCTCTAATAGGACACTGGAGTGGGGATGAACCAAGAGGAGCTGGTGGCCAACTTGGGGACCATCGCCCGCTCCGGTTCAAAGGTGACTGTTGTTGTAGATTGTCTTCCATTTTTCTTGTTCTAGCTGCTTTGCTTTCCTCCTCATATTATGTATTTATATATGATATGTCTGTCCTGTATGTTGGTTTAGCTGTTAAAGTTTAGGTTTGTTTATCTCATTTGTTCAATGAGTAAACAGTAAGTTCACACCTATGTATATGATGTATCCTGCTGATCACGCTTTCTGTCAAAAATAATCATCTTTCGACACACTGCAGGCATTTTTGGATGCTCTGCAGAACCAGGCGGAGGCCAGCAGCACCATCATTGGTCAGTTCGGGGTTGGATTCTACTCTGCCTTCATGGTGGCTGACCGTGTTGATGTCTACTCCCGCTCTGCTGAGCCCGGTGCACCTGGATACAAGTGGTCCTCCGACGGGTGAGAGCAATAAAAGGAGGTGTTTTATTATTTAAACATCAAGAGGAGGAGGAGAGACTATCCTGGGCGTGGTTCTGTTCCACAGTGGAACAAAGCATTTATGCATACATTTGAGAAATGAGTATAACCAAATGTGACCCTCAGGCGTTCTCTGTCATCGTCTCCTTCAGCTCTGGAGTTTTTGAGATTGCTGAAGCCGGTGGTGTTCAACAGGGAACAAAGATCGTGCTGCACCTCAAGGACGACTGCAAGGAGTTTTCTTCTGAGGACAGAGTTAAAGGTACAACTGCTGAAGCTTCTAAAGTAGCTAAACTGTAACTGCAAAGAGCATATTCATCAGTACATCACTCCATGTGACGACAAGCTGTTGTGTCTCTTTCAGAGGTTGTAACAAAGTACAGCAACTTTGTGAGCTTCCCCATCTTCCTGAATGGTCGGAGGCTCAACACTCTGCAGGTGAGCTGCTCTGGTCCTGTTGTTCACTCGGTCTTAAAGACTCAGTGAATGAGTGTAAAGAGTCACAAAATTCACAGTGCTACAAATCTAGATGTTATGATTCATAACATCTAGACAACAACATGTCTCAACATTTGCGACATAGTAATAATACAGTGGAACTTTGCTTGACAAGCGTTTTCACAGCAGCAAGTACTGTACAGCACATAAAATGCACTGCTTTACTGTAACCACATAACAAAAGCAACCAAATTGTACAAAAACAGGAGATTTCCTCTCATCTTAACTCCCACAGCGCTGTGTATTTTACAGTTACTGTTTCAACCAAACATGTCACACGCATTCAATCCACAATCATGAATTCAAAATCAAGACATCTGGCTCAGGTGGGCTTCTGCAGCTGCCTGTAAATATGCATCTGTTTCTAAAAAGCGAGTCACCCACAGAATTTGAATTTAGGAAATAAGATGGAACTTTATTCATCCTGAAGGAAATTTTCTCTGGCCACATATATAAATATACATAAATATATAGTGAAATAAATATATACACGGTGTAAATATATACGTATAAAGAAAAAATAAAATATACATTGTAAAATGAAAGTATAACTACAAAAAAATCAAGTAAAGGGCAGTTCAAAGTACTAATGATGCTAGAATGCATCAATGATAGCGTGAGGTACCAGTTAGAATTTTCCAAATTGCTTGGGCTGTGATTTTTTTTAAAAAAAAATCCTTAAGTATTAGTGGATCAATTTAAAATGAAATTTTCCTTCAAACATTGTCTCAACATAGGTAAAATATTTCCACCAATCTTTCACTGTTACCAACATGCTAATATTGTGCATAGTCTGAGCTGAAAAACAAGTGAAGTTTTGCTGCGATAACACACACTGTTATTTTCAAACTAATCGATGTGTGACCTCCGTCTCCGTTCAGGCCTTGTGGATGATGGAGCCCAAGGAGATTAGTGACTGGCAGCATGAGGAGTTCTACCGCTACATCGCCCAGGCCTATGACAAGCCCCGCTACACGCTGCACTACCGCGCTGACGCCCCGCTCAACATCCGAAGCATCTTCTACGTCCCTGATGCGGTGAGGAGCTCAGGGCTGCAAGTTTTTAATTTGAGTGTTTCTGTGCATCGTGATGACACTGTAAACTTAATTTCAGTTGAGTTTCCGTGTTACCCCTTCGCATTTGGGAATCAAACCAACAAACTCCCAGTCCCAAATCTGATTCAACAGGCCCTTAAGTAATACCAACCTGTGTTTAAATGTTATGGATCATGTAAATTTAAGTAGTTCTTTCTCCAGACAGAACATTTTTTTCAGTTGCTATGAAGAAAATAAAGTTAAATTTATCAAATAGATGTATGATGAAAAAATGTATTGATCAACAGAAGCCGAGCATGTTTGACGTGAGCAGGGAGATGGACTCCAGCGTGGCTCTGTACAGCAGGAAGGTCCTGATCCAGACCAAAGCGGCTGACATCCTGCCCAAGTGGCTGCGCTTTCTCCGAGGTCTGGACCCCCCCGACCGCCTCCACCTGCTCCTGGTGGAGCTGCTTGTTTTTTTACTCTACTGTTTTTATGTTCATGAGTTTATGGACTGAAGGAACAAATAGTGTCTATTTTTGTGTGCTGAGCTAAACACTGTGTGTGTGTGTGTGTGTGTGTGTGTGTGTGTGTGTGTGTGTGTGTGTGTGTGTGTGTGTGTGTGTGTGTGTGTGTGTGTGTGTGTGTGTGTGTGTGTGTGTGTGTGGGCATGTGCAGGTGTGGTGGACAGTGAGGACATCCCTCTGAATCTGAGCAGAGAGCTGCTACAGGAGAGCGCACTCATCAGGTATAACAACAGTTTTACGACTTACTTTGTCCTTTATTTTAGATGTGATCTCTTCCCTTTTTTCTTTTTGTTTTTAAAATCAAAATCTACTTTTATAGTAGTATTTACTATCTATTAACTTAGGAATTCACAATGCATTGCTCAGTTTTTTACTTTTCCTCCAATATTGATCCATTGATGATTCATTTTTCTATCACCACCTCTGGCTTCAGGAAGCTTCGTGACGTTTTGCAGCAGAGGGTGATCCGCTTCCTGCTGGACCAGAGCAAAAAGGAGCCAGAGAAGTACAACAAGTTCTTCGAGGACTACAGCCTCTTCATGAGGGAGGGCATCATCACCACCCAGGAACAAGATGTCAAGGTAACAAAATCTATGGTTTCTAAATGGAAAAAGTAATAAGCATTGAAAGCAGCAGAAAAATGTTGTGTCTAAGTATTGTTAACAGTGGCGTTCTCCCTCCGTTCTGCGTCTGTATAGGAGGATATTGCGAAGCTACTGAGGTTTGAGTCGTCTGCTCTGCCAGCGGGCCAGCAGACCAATCTGATGGAGTATGCCTCTCGAATGAAGGCTGGCACACGCAACATCTACTACCTGTGTGCCCCCAACCGCCATCTTGCAGAGCACTCCCCCTACTATGAGGCCATGAAACAGAAAGACATGGAGGTGACATGACTGATAGTGATGATTGAATTACATTTATTGGTTTTAAATGGCTTTTTTTTTTTATAAAGGGCTCTATTACTGAGAGACAGATGAAAAGTCCAGTGGAAATCATGTCATGTCCTCTGCCCTCTGTGTGTGCAGGTGCTGTTCTGCTACGAGCAGTTCGATGAGCTGACCCTGCTCCACCTCAGAGAGTTTGACAAGAAGAAGCTGATCTCAGTGGAGACAGACATCGTGGTGGATCACTACAAGGAGGAGAAGTTTGAGGACAGCAAACCAGGTCTGGTTCGCTCTCATATCTCAGGTTATAGTTGAAGCATGACGCCCCTCGCTGTCACGGTTGTAATCCTGACCCTGGTTTATCGTCTTTTCTCCTCTGCAGCCTCTGAGCGTCTGACACAGGAGCAAGCTGACGACCTGATGGCCTGGATGAAGAACGCTCTGGGTCCCCGAGTCACCAACATAAAGGTAAAGATAAGACTCTGTGTCTAGGATTCTGAATTTCATAGGGTGGTTTGTGGTTGGTTATGAAATGAGCTTGTTTGTTTTTGTGTTCTTGTGTTCTTGTGTTCTTGTGTGTGTGTGTGTGTGTGTGTGTGTGTGTGTGTGTGTGTGTGTGTGTGTGTGTGTGTGTGTGTGTGTGTGTGTGTGTGTGTGTGTGTGTGTGTGTAAACTCAAGCCCCCAAATGTTTATTTTTTTTTCCCAGACAAGTAATCATTTACATTTCTTCCAAGTTTCAAAGTTGAGTCACATATTTCATCCTAACTGGCCTGAAAAACATGCTGAACTTTACTTGTTACAGACTTGCTGTATAATACATGTTCTCCCTGTTCCCCCAGCTTACCCCTCGTCTGGACACCCACCCAGCTATGATCACCGTGCTGGAAATGGGTGCTGCACGGCACTTCCTCCGCACCCAGCAGCTGGCCCGCACTGCTGAGGAGAGAGCTCAGATACTGCAGCCCACACTGGAGATCAATGCAGGGTAAGGGGTTGATGGATTTTACTAAAAAACTGATGGTATAACTTCAAATAATACAGGTTTCATGTCCAGCTGTCCAACTGTCGTGTATTTTTTCCACCATCTGATAGACACGATCTGATCAAGAAGTTGCACGCACTGAAAGAGACAAACTCTGAATTGGCTGGACTGCTACTGGAGCAGGTAGGGTTCTGTGGGTTACTGAAAAAACATAGTTTGTCATATTTTAGTGAGAAACCTCCCTGTTTCTGATCTGCTCCTGTTTTAATCTGTAAGCTCAAAACTCGCCCTCATTGTTTACCTGTTGTACAAATAACGACAAAGAAAAAGATACAAAAAAAACAATATGATTAGACAATTGAAGACTCCCTGTGTTGAGAGTAACATAATGCCCATTCATGTACTTTAATGACAGAACAAGCCTGCCATATTGCAGTAGAGCTTTTATAACACAAATACGTAAGTGTGGGAGATTTCTGCAAAGATTTCTTAATCTTCGTTAACTAATAATCTAATTATCTCCATTGTTTTTTGTAGTTTTTATTTTCACCAAGTTACTTGGAATGAAACTAAGCACTTCCTGCACTGATGTTTTACATTAAAAGCCTTTCAGTATCTCCCATCCCTGGTAGGCTTTTAATTTGAAACTAGTGCAGGAATTGTTGAGTTTTATTAACAGTAAATTAACAGCCTTCCGTTAGAAGAAGTGATAGAAGTAAATTGGTTAATGTCCTTCTGTTGAACAGAGCGGTGAGTATGATATGACTCTGCTGTTGTATCAAGGGAATCAGAGCTGTAGAAGCTTTATTTGACTTTACCATGCAAGTGTTCAGAGTCCAGGTGATGGCTGTTTCTGAGACTGGGCCATTACTTTAGGACCAGCTTATTTTGAGAGTTTAAGGTAACTTATGTTCGTTACAGTCATTATTTTCAGGTGAAATCATTGCGTGAAAAATCATCATGAATACTTTTTCACTGTGTATGACATTAAAAACTTCACTATGATTACGGTGGTAATGATACTTAAACATTGGTAATGCTGCCCAGTCTCTCTGTTCTGGCAGCTGTAATCAACTTTTTATGGGATATCATTGTCTTTTGAAGAGATCTGCTAATCGTTTTGCATCCTACGAGTGCAGATGTATACGTTTACTTCTTTTTATCTATTTCCTTAGATCTATGACAACGCCATGATCGCAGCAGGCCTGAACGATGATCCCCGACCAATGATTTCCCGCCTGAACGATCTACTGACTAAAGCTCTGGAGAAGCACTGAGAGCTACATGCAGACACGAACAGTGCAGTGACTGATTTGGCTTTGATGACTGAAGCATTTACAGCAGCTGAAGGGCCTGAAAAGCTGGAGAACTGCAGTTTCTAAAGAGCACTACAGGCCTTATCTGAAGCCATAAAATCACTCATCTCTTTCCCCCTCTGGCGTACATCATTTCCCCTTGTGGAGAGCATGTAAGGCCTGAGAAAGATGAACTGATAGAAGCATCATAGAGAGCCTCTCCATAAACATTTTTATGTCGTCACGCTCTTTGTTCAGCACTATTTCATCAGGAGTTTCAAATTTCGGTGATTATAATTTAAAAGACTGTGCCATACACGGGCTACTATGGAGGGTTGTGGTTACAACTTGTGACTTTCACACTCCGATCATGCCTGGCCATGAGAAAAAAAACTGGGTTTTTCTGACATTGCCATCTCGTTTTCAAGACCAGGTACCACTAAAATAAAAGATCAGGCTCACTGACATCCATGGCCTGAGTAATCTGGATGCAAACCAGCCAGAAACAATGCAGAGGTGAAGAGAGACAGTAGGAAAAAGTAAAGGAGACGCATTAGAAAGATTCAGTCCCAAAGTGTGGAGGTAAAACAATCTGATTTCTCAAATCATATTTCAAAATCTTGTTGAAATGCCACGTCTAATAACAGCTGACGAGTGTTAATTCTAAAGTGTGCGTTAGAGAGGTGGTACAAGGCAGATCGCAGATTGTTTAGAAATGCAAGACGTCCTTCTGACTGCTGAATACAGCTGTTACCGTTCACGTTCTGTTCTTTTTTTCCATAATATTTTATTAAGAGCTAAATAACTTTAATGTGGTGAAAAAATTTATACAGTAGACCTGCAAATCTGACAATGGTTAAATGTGGATTCTCAACAGGTTTCATTTGTATTAAAGCAACTAGTATAAGTGAACCTATTGTAAATCGATTTAAAATACCGTATATGCATTTATGGAGCTGTTGCTTGTGTCTTTGCATTAAAAATTAAGGTGAATAAACATGAATCCATTCTTGTGACAATTAAAAAAGATGACAATTCAGAGCTTCTTGAAAATACAATTTTACTGCATTTCAAAGTAGCATTACATCTGTGTTTTGAGGGTGGTAAGAAGAAACCTGAACTTCAAGACATCGTCCTTCAATGTGCCGTCTGTGGCAGACTGAATGTTTAGTGTTGGATAAGTTGGAGTTATAAGGCTAGAGTTCAAGAAAAGTGATCCTCTGTGTTTCTATGTCAACGTCCCAGCGCTGTCCATCCATTTGAATCACATCAGGACACTTGGACCCATCACACCTGCCGCTCCCAGGTATCCTCTCCTCTGTGAGCCGCTCTGCTCACGGTCTCGCCTCCTGACCGTCTGTCAGGATCCACAAATCCCAGAAGAGTGTCAGGACAACTTGTCTATGTTGGCCAGGAAGCGCTGGGCCCACCATTCATCCAGGTCAATGGGCACAAAGTCTGGGAAGGAAAGGAACGATGTCATTTACACCAGGAGACAACAATTAAAGTGTATAACCATGCAAGGTAGCGTGTGAGGCTGTAATGTTCATTTCACACCAAAAACCAACATTGTTAGAGGGATGAAATATGGAAAGAAAACTGGGCTCCTCACCACTACCATAAACTGATAATAAGCAATGAATGAACACAGTTGCTGTTAAATAAACATTACAATTTACAGTTTTTCATTGAGCTTTAAAATCTGTTTCTGTATTTACTTCCTTAATTCTAGCTGCTTTTCTGCATTAGGCCAACACAAACAGTGTTACAAGGGGGGGCTAGCGTTACCATCTGCTATCACAGGACCCTGGAGAAATTTGAAACGATACAAGCCTTGATGTTAACCAGGGGCTGAGGGTTTCTTTTGACGATTTTATTTTGACAGTTAAGCCCGGAAGTACTGGCTTTGTATTGTATCTACCTTGACGTTAGTGTGTTTGCAATTGTGAGTATTCACTCACGCCCTCTAGTGGTCAAAACGAGGAACCGCAGCACTCCGTTACATTGATGGCTTCCAAACTCGTTAATATCTCGGTTTAAATCGTAAATAATGTAACTCACTAGTGTAGCAACTAGAATAACACCAGTGTTGATAGAAATTGTATTCATTAACAACTGTTTTCGATAGTTTTCTGGCGTGTAGATCAGCTAGCAATGTTTATGCCTGTGTCAAAGACAGGCGTGTTAGCGTGCTAGCACCTCGCAATATTTTCTCAATAAAGTAAGCAATGAAAGCAAACAGAAACAGACTATAGAAGTGACCATAGTGGCCACAGGTACAGAATAAAAGCGAGGATTTTACAGACCACTATCCTCAAACCGACTGCTCGTATTATTTCAGGGTATCGGGGAGTCGCGAGCGCTCACTGCCCCCTCGTGGCCGCAACGAGGAACTGCAACAACTACGTGATGGCAACCTGACGCTTCTGGTGAACACTTTCAAAATAAAATGAAAACGTCGCACGTCAAAAATCGTAAAGCATGGTCATTGTTATCAAGCAGTCACAGTCAGAGACCACAACTCCACGTTATTAGGTAAGAATTTCATGTAGGCTACACAGCTGACGCCATTTTGATCATTATCTGCATATTGAAACAGCAATAACTATACAAAACTGAAAACCAGAGACCACATGGAAATTTCCTCTTGATGCATGGCATGTGTTGTATGTTATGTTGTGTTTTTAATCTGATTTTACAAATTCCTGTCGGCCTGGATGGTAATGGCAATGAAGTATGAAGCTTGAATTAGCATTTCAAAATGTGTTGACAGAGTTAGCACAACAATGAGGAGAGACAGGCCTTATGACCTTTGCTAGTTTCCTTCCAGCTGGAAGGATCAGAAGCAGGTCCATTAATCCTTGGTTGGCTGGCTGTCACAAACCAGGCTGTCCTGGTTACACTAATTATAGGCCTGAGGGCTGTTATCATAAGAGACTAAACGACAAAAATATTAAGAAGTCACCCCTAGTTCAAACAAAAAAAACCTCTCAGGGCCACATGTGACAGTGAACATGACCATTAAGCTTTGACGCTGAGGGGAGCGCAGACGGGTCTTACAAAATAAAATTGTCCACTAATTTTTCATAGTTGGAACAAGCGTATTTGGGTTTAAAAACAGGCATACCGTACACGAAAATGTTGCTCAGTTCAGCCTTAAAATTAACTATTAAAAAATGCAGACTTATGACGTGAAGACAGGGGCAGCTTGGGGGGAGAATGGTGCAGTGTGAGGAGACCTGTGAGGAGGAGAAGCTGTACTCACTGTCCATGTGTGGGCTGGGAGTGGTTTCTTTATAGTGGACTGCTGCCTGGGCTTCCTCCGGCCCCCGGCTGGACCCCTGCTCCTTCTGCAACACCTCCCGCCAGGCTGACAACACAAAGACTCAGTCAGGACGGCCACCATTAACACCCAGAGGCTGATAATGTCCATCATTAATTTTATTAGGCCTCTGCTCAACTGTCAGGGCACACACACGACTGCTACACAAAACTGCTAACGCCAAACAGTTATATTTGTGGAAGTGCAGGATCCTTTAGGGAAATAAAATGAAAATGGGATATAATAATAAATAGCGCTCCCAAAGGTGTCCTTTTAAGTTTGTAATTATCTTATCTTTCCAAGTTTAAAAAAAAAAAAGTCCTGCACCCCTGTGTCACACCCACAGTGTCAAATAAGTAGAGTCCACAAGGGCAACAGCTTCAAAGGCCTGCCACTCCTGGCTGACGTTTGTATTTCAAATGCAGCAGCATGTAGACTTGTCACATGTAGTGCACGTGTGTGTATATGTGTGTGTGTGTGTCTGTGTGTGTGAACCACAATTGATTTTTATCTCTGCTAGCTGCCTCCAGGTCATGAGTTTCAGACTACTCAAATGCATAAGTTTGTTTACACCATACAATGAAGTATTTCGGAGAGAGAGAGGGAGGGGTGTCCTTGTCCACTCAATGACAAGGTTACTGAAGTTGTTTATGAGCTGCAGTGGCTGAGCTTCAACGCCAGCAACTAGCAGGACACAGAAAACACGAGCCTCGGCCAAACGAAGTCTCCTGGAGACTGAATGAGCCTGTGAATGTTAAAGAGAGCCACACGCTTTCAAAAACTGGGCCACTGTGTCGAGTTTCGCCCGGATCCCACAAAACCCTCCGTCCCGTCAGGAGCCTCTGTTGCCTTTTCCTCAAAGCCGACAACGAGTCCCCCCCCCAGTAGCGTCTGGGTTTCAGCCAGAGCCAAAAATGCTGTTTCCGTCGGGACGTGGGTGCCAGCGCGGGTCATGACGATCATGATACGTGGGTGTGAGAGCGTTTATCATGGCTATCAGTGTCAGAGCAGCTGTGCGGGTGAGGTATGGGAGGGGGGAGGTCGCGGCTGGTTTGCAGTTATTATAAACTGTGATAGTGAAACAGATGTCATTCAAAAAAAAAAAAAAAACAGCCAGTAAGGTAGCGGATACAGTGAGACAATGAAAATTCCTGTCTAGTCTCATCTTCTCCTTTTTCCAGTCAGACCATTCATTCACTTCCTTACCCTCATAGACAAACTTGACGTTTTCCTCGTGTGCAGCGGTGAAAGTCTCCTCCTGATGGTTGTCCGCGGGGAGAGCCGGAGCAGGGTGATGGTACTTTTTACCATTCAGGCGGTTGAAAACTATCTTGGGTGCAGGAAGACTGATGGGTATAAGGAAAGAAAGAAAAGCATGTGGCAGGTAGTCTGTGGATTTTACAAACACAGCGCATGGATTTGATAGCTCTCTCATTTCCCAGCTGGAAGTTGCTTAAAGGCGTCAGCGTTTGGGCTTAGACTCAAGCAAGGGGCTGGTTGTGTAGGAGTCAGAGACTGCAACAGCTGAATGAAGGACCATGTGCCAGCTCGCCTTCCCACAAGGTCACACTCACGGAGCCTGGCTGGTTTCAAAGGCATGAAAACAGCCCAGCAGGCGGACTGAGCCTTGGGGAAGCCACAGTGTGAAGGTGTGTTGTAAATCGTTGGGGCCTGTGCTGAGGAAGGAACGCTGCCTGTCTCAGGCTGTCGACGTCCACCGCTGTCGGGACACTGTCATTCACTAACACACACCTCAAGCAACACAGTAAATCTGGAACGGCGCGTCTGATCTCTGCAAAAATGAGCCAAGCTACTGACATTTTAAGATTGAGACACTGAGTGAAAAAGCATCGCAGACACAAAACTGAGAGCATCAATGAGAATTTTCATTCCTTGCCCCCCCCCCAACAAGTTTTATCACCTACTCAGGCAGACTCCAGGACGTTTGCTTGTGCTTGAAGTCGTTTATTTTGTTGTCCAGCTGCTGTGTAGGCCCTGGAAGAGAAAGTGCACATTTCGCTTAAAAAACAAACAAACAAACAAACAAACAAACAGCTGATCATTAGTTTTCCCAACAAGACTGATGTCTGATGGATCTGGGAAAGTGTGTTGGACATAGCTGAAAGTTGGTGACTGAGGTCCAGAGTCTCACCTGTGCGTCGCTGGGTGACCAGTTTGCTGGGACCTCTTGTAATTGTGTACATCATGCGCAGGAAAAGTCCCCCGTGAACTTTCAGTTTGGCACTTTTTCTTTTTCCTTTTTTTTTTTTTCTTTAAAAAGAAGAAAGCAGCGTGCCAGATGGAGCGCACACGGTTGGAGCAGGCCTACTTTCTGAAGGCACGTTAAGTGAAACGCATTCCAGAACCTGTGCTGTATGCGCGTGTTGTATGTCCGTATTGAACGTGACAAGCGTGCGTCCTCTCCTCAGCTGATCGGGCTAAATTCCGGTCCCAGGGTGAGACCCCGGAGCCAACAAGCACTCACGGAGAGTGGACGGAACCTGTCGGGAAAACAGAACCCGCGCGTCGCGCTCCTTCTCCGCGTGGAACCAGAAGCCGGGGCGCATCTCAGCCAGCGGCCCTCCCCCCTCCCTTTTCACCTGCCGTCGCCGTCCCTCAGGTCAGACGTGTAACGTAAGTCACTTTGGTGCCGACGGTGTCCTGCGCTGCCACAATGTCACACAACCTGAAGCGGCGGCTGTCATTCATAAGACACGGAGTACGCACGCCGTCGAGGCGCAGCACTTCTCGACGTCCCTACACGCCTCCTTCGGCGCTTTAAAGAGACAGTGTCCCGGGAGTGTGACAAATCCGCAACACGGGGGGGACTCCGAGGGGCCACGGAGTAGACTGAGACCCCCCACAACGCGAAGGAAGGGGGCGATTACGCCATTTTTCTTCCCCGATCCCCCTAAATTGAGGGGAATTATTGTAGAAATGTCCAGTAAAGCTCTAACCCGTTTGACAACTACACAATTGTTTAGAGTGACATGAATAAAATATTTTAAAATCCTCCTCAAATTACTTACAAATCTTCAAGAATGTATTCAAGGGGGGGGTCATTTGTCTGTCCCTCCAGGTATCCCCCTATCTGCCCAACGGTTCTGTGTTTACAGTACACACAGGACAAGTCAGGTGGCACAACACCACCAGACTTTATACACTCATCTCTGGATACAATGCAACCATACTTTACTTTTTACTAACCAGGGGCACTGCGTTGTCGTAACGTACAAAGTGTGTGTGTGTGTGACCCCAAAGGTGACCTTTATCCCGTAACACAGAGAGAGATGAGAAAGAGAAAGAGAGTAGAAGAGAAGTAACCCTGACACCGATCCCTCTCTCTGTTTCTTCTGCAAATTACACATATACATATTGAGCTTTTTTTTTTGAATTTTTGATTTGATATTCTTTTCTCTTTCAGCTTCGTTGGTATCCAAAAAAACAAAACAAAAAAAAAAAGGTGTGGGGGGGGGGGGGGTAATTACTATAAAAAAAAAAAAAAAAAAACAAAAAAACTAAACTTTTTTTTTTTCAAAGACATTATGAACGTCTGTCAGTCTTTCTAATTCACTTTGCATTTTCGAGATTTATTTTTTCCAGCAAAACAAGGAATATGAAATGCCGTGATGTGATTAAGGAGGTGACTTTTATCCCGAGGAGAGAGAAGAGAAGAAGAGAAGAAGAAAAGAAGAAGTAACCACTGGCGACACCGACTCCACATCCTCTGTCTACGGTTTCACAGGCAAATTACACATATTGAGCTTTGGTTTTTCAAGGCTGATTTTGATATTCTTCACGGCCAGCTTCCTTCGTGTGAGTCGTTCGTGTGTATCAAAACAACAAAAAAAAAAATAAGGAGAGGTTAGTATATACGCCTTCAGATTATATTCAGAGCAGTGCGGAGCGATATTCCCAACGGCATCTGGATTATCATGTGGCGTGATACATTTGACAGAAAACATAACTGACGTGTTAAATGAATAAATGTTGTGGTTAAGTCGTTTAATTTTCACAGAGGTTACATTGGTTTTTCTCTTGCAGGCGAGATGGCACTAGGGGGGGGGGGGGCTGGATTCAAGACTTCATTGGGTTTTTTTTTAAAATAATCCTGCCCTACAGCCCCGACCACAAAACGAGTAATTCTTCTCTGGTGGTGATTCATAACGCGTATCAATTACCAAACACGTTACACCAGTGTGGCATGGTTCAACAGAGCGCTTACTTCCCCCTCCCGGGACGAACGCCTCGGGGGTGTCTCATCAAACTCTATTATCCTTACTTTAACGCGGAGCCGTTCGAAGTTTGAATATCTCGCGGCAAAGGGTCCTGCGCGTTTGCGCAACTGTGGCACGCGAGGACACCCGGCAAGTTCATCATGTCAAGTTACGGAAATTTTCCTTCCATTATTAAAGTTTCAGTCCATTATTAAACAAGCGCAGTATCATTATAGCAGGGATTGCCACGGCGCCAACATGTCTGATCTAGAAATCCATTTACACGGATGTCCCTTTAAAGGCACAACAAAGCCTCGGAAAGATCAGCACAGAAGGTAGAAAAGATCTTTTAAAGTAGCGTAATCCTAATCCCTGGTCCAGGAGAGTTGGAGGTACTGTTGCTGGTAGGAGGATAAGGACGAGGTGGGTTTCAAGTTGAACCTCTGTGGTAACCTAATGTGCCTGTAGATTTCGAGGGGAAATTACCTGTATGCCAGCTACAGGTAAGGATGTGTTCCTACCTCTACGTTAAATCATTCATGTACTTCTATAAAGCTTGGGTTGATCACTTGCCACTAGGGAGCTGGTTAGCACCAAATTTCTAGCTTCCTTCCTCCTTACATTGAACTTTATCTACAGTACATATTTCAGTGTTTTATGTTCTTCTTGTCAAAAAGACAAGAAGCCCGGAAAATGTCATAATGATACAGATGATTTTTTTCTTTTTCTTTGGGCTGGGTTTCTTGATCACCCCTGTGTGTCTCGAACTGTTGAATACCGTATGTGTGTGTGTGTGTGTGTGTGTGTGTGTGCGAGAGAGAGAGATCATTCAGTAAGGAGGATCACAGTCTTCCAGCAAACTGTCGGTAATGTAGCCGATCTTGAGCAGGTTTTGGTAGTAGTCCTTCTCCACAGCAGTGTTAACGGTCCAGCCCACCACCTCCACACCTCGCTCTGTCCAGAACTGAACATAGTCCCTGCATGAAAGAAAGGAGGAGGACGGTAAGGGAGTACAGCTAAGTGAATAAAGAACAGGGCCAACAGCCCGAGATACGTTTCTGGTTGCAAACCATACATAATAAGAACCTTTCTGGCTTGTGACCCCATAAAATGAAGCAATGTTTACTTATGTCCCATCATCATGGTTTATGGTCTCATTGTAGACATGAGTTGTGTGTAATTCAACAAAAGGGAGATTTTTCCTTCTCAGATTGTTTCATGGGAAGGATTTTTTGAGGCGTGAATTGGGGAAAGTATCCAGTATATCACAAGCGGAAAAAAAAAACTTAGAGAAAAGTCTGAAGAAGTATATACAAGCGTCAAAAGATTGATCTTTTTCTTATTTACCCCTTTAACCACCCCCAGATTTATCTTGGGAGCCCTTGTGGGATCATGATCACCAGTTTGGGAAGCACTGATTAAGAAGATGGCCTGGTGTGGACTCGTCTCGACACCAAACAAATTCAACCAGTTTAAACGTCACAGAACATATTTGCCGTTTGGTGGCTCCAGCTCCGGCGGTTTCGGAGATGTAGAGCACATTGCTGCTTATTAGCCAGTTTTGTAGTTTGCTATTTTCATCATCATCCTTTTCAATCATGACTGATTTCTGCATTTAATATGGTCACACGGGACAAACCATGTGTTGCAGCAACAATAAAGACAGCAATCGTCTTGCATATGAACAAACTTGATTTTCTGACCTTTAAATGAAATGCATCCAGCAATTTCAGTGCAGAATAACTGTTTTTTTTTTCCATTCTTGAAAGTTTCCAATTATCCTGTTTGCAGACCTTTGAATTGCTGCCCCACTTTACACACCTTTGCGGCTGTGCATTGCAATGATAAAACCCTTTTAATTTCACCTACAGCGAGATGAAGTCCTTCTGCACGAGGATGGCAGAGACTCCACAAAGTTTCCACAGTATGTGATGGTGGGCCCAGTCCAACAGGACGTCGAGAACCCTGGTCCAGAGCTGACCCCACGTCGACTGGGTCCGAGGGGTGCCGTCTCCGAAGCGGCTCAGTCTCCAGGGCCGGTGGGTCAGGGCCGTGACCACGTTAGGGTCAGTCTGACGCATCTGTGGACCGGTAGAAGTCACAGGACAACAAAAAGCTGTCTTAGTAGAAATTAGAAGCAAAAGCTTGCGGCTTGTCTTAGATTACTCCAGGGACAAACACTCGTAGTCAGTGGGTGTTGTGCTCCTTTTATATACATTAAATAAGTTAGTTAATACGTTAATAACCATGATACATAACATGTAAAAATAAATAAAAGATAAAGAAAACCACATAGAGGAAAAACAGCTTTCATGCAGACACAGACTCAGGCTAAATTGATTCTGCATTTGTACAGGGTTGTAAAGTTGGAAACGTTGGTAATATCACTTCCTTCAAAGATTAAAATAACTTTCCAAAGATGACGATTAGCATTTTTGTTACCTTGTAGATAACTTTGGGTTCAAAGGAGGAAACAATACTGGAATTGTAGAGGACAGGGAACTTCCTGTACATCTCGCGAAGCACTGATGCAGCCTGGGGGGGAAAAAAAAAAGAGGAAAACTTACTAATATTCCACAAAAATAGGAGAAATGACCAAGATAACATTGTGTAACTGTGTGACCTTATCTGGGCTTATTTGAGGAGGTTACTGGAATTTGTGCATCCTCATTGGGAGCGAGCGGAGCTAAAAAAGGGATGTATTCTGAGTGGTTCAGAGACTTTTAGTGCCTTGTACAGACAGACAGCTGTAGCGTTTATCTTTGTGATCACTGCACTGAGAATGTCTTCTTATAATACTCTTTATTAGTATTATCCATTTCACCATCAAAAGGAAATTGCATAATTATAGAATTTTTTTTCAGTTAGTGAAAGTTGCTTCACATGTACATATGCAATAAATATACATATACTGTACATACACATCTAAATCTAGCGTAGTTTTCCTCAGTGAGTTAGGGAGGGATAGTTCATCATTACACACCGATTTGACATAGCTGAACCAATTCACCCATCTTTTTCACATGTAAAAAAAAAAAAAGGTTACCTCTTACTTTATATGCAATGTCAGTGTATTTAGCACCTTATCAGGTTGACCATTGACATCAAAGAAGATGGTGAGCTGGTGTCTGATGCATTCCTCCACGGCCTCCTGCAGAGTTGGGACCTTCTCGCCACTGAACTTGTCCCTGGAGGTGAGAGAAACCACAGCGGTGTTCTAAGGTAAAACTGAGATGATGCAGTATTCCTGGTCTAGCAACTCCCCACATTCAAGTCCATTTATTCTTCTTTGAAGTCCTTGAAAACCAAGTAGGAGAAAGGGAGGGTTTTTTTTCCCCCCCCTCAAACCATTCTGGTGAAAAATAATGAAAGAGGAAAATATGCTCAGATAGGCACAAAATTAAGTGAGATTTGCAAACAATATAGGATAAGAGAGTGCCAAAATGTTTGTATCGTGACATAATTGCAAAGGGCAAGGGATCCCATATGAAAAAAACATTTCTGCAACTCAAACTTTTAATTTTGAGTTTCTAGTCCATTTCATGGACACGCTGTCCTTAGCTTCCTACTCAGAACATGAAATCACAAGCTTGGGCAAGCTGAAGTGACTGTTTGATGGGAAGCATACTTCAGCCTGTGATGAGCAGCAGCATTTAATCTCCTTAGCTGGACAATTTGCAGTTTGCTGACTGGTCCAGAGCCGTTGGTGGTGCGGTCAACAGTCTCGTCATGCATCAGTACGGGCACGCCGTCAGCCGTGAAACTCAGGTCCAGCTCCACTCCGGTTGCCCCGTTCCTACTGGCCTGGAACAGGAGATCAAGGGGGGTGGGAAAGAAGACAAAAAGACAGCTATCTCTGAAAAAATGGAACTGTACTGACAGTTTTTGGCCAAACAACAGGAGGAAAATGAAAGAGAGAGAAAGTGTGACACATAGGGTCAGTGCTGAGCTTTTGAACAGAGACGTGCAAAGTACAGCAGATGTGCACTGAAGACTGAACTGACCATAGATGCCTAAATTACGTGTCAACCAAAAGGGCTAAAATATTCCTTAATGTCAGCATGGGACTTGGTGTTGAAAATTGACCACACTAATCGAGTGAACATAACTAAATTAAATGAATTTCACTCAGTTTAATTGAGAACACTTAAATTAAATTGATTTAAATGAATTAAACTAAGTGACTGAATATAATTTAATGTTATTCATTTAAAATGGTCTGGCCAGCTGGGCGTCAAAAACGGGGGACTTGGTGCTGATGGCATTCAATTGAGTCAATATAATTTTATTAAAATAATTTAAATAATCTCAATTTAATTAAGTACATTTAATTTAATTTAATTGTGGTATTATAATTTAATTAAATTAATTTAAGGCCATTAATTTAATTGAGTAAATTGAATGTAATTTGAGTAAATATAATTTAATGTAATGAATGTATCACAATTTAATATAATTGAGTACATTTTATTTAGTTTAATTCATTTAAATCCATTTCATTTAACTGATTGAATATAATTTGATTTTATTAATATAACTCAATTTCATTTGAACAACTTTAATAGAATTTAGTTGAGCGAATACATTTTTTTTATGGCTTGATATTGATAAAGGACGGCGAAGACAGACAGACAGGCAGTGGTGGGAAAGCAAATGGTCCGGCTGGTTGGGAGTCGCACCGGGGACTCACTGCTCAGGGCGCTTAGCGTAGCACAAACCGCCCTTTGGGTCTTCCAACCTTTGCCTCTGACCCTAAGAAATTTGACCCTTTTTATTTTAATTTTTATTTTGTATTGCTTTTACCTCCAGTTTCCCAGATTCCCCCCTGAATCTCGCGTCTTACCCATTATAAATATTTTTGCGCAAAGGGCAGACGTTGAAGGTGAATTAGAGGGGAATTTGGAAAAGGCAAAAAGGTACATGGCTCATATCTGAAAAAAAGCACACACATACACACACAACTGTCATAAGATCGTGTAGGAATAATAATATTCTATATTTGAATATTACGGTCCTAGTAATTATTTGTCAGATACACGGTTTGTCCCTGCTTTCTTCCCCAGATTGTGCAAATATATAAGTTAAAGCCCAGAAATATACATTTAATTATATGAGTTAAAGAGTTTTAGAGAAGAGAAAAAGGAATATAAACAACGTTAGGGCCTGTTGGTAGTTGCTGTGACTTTGGTTTCCAGACGACAGCTCTTTCTACAGAACTGCAGTAGCTCCTTGTGCACACTGTAATGTCTACATTTACATGGAGCGTGGGATGCAGTTCGCGGAACGGGGTTAAGCTTCTGATGTAAATGCACATTCGTCTCTTGTGGTAATGCAGGTTCAACATTGGCCGAGTTAGTCCTCCCTCTAGACTCCTACGGAAAGGAAAGGGGTCATCTATTTGGGCGCTAGACGCAGCCTACGTTTCTAGGCACCTACTGCCTCCACGCTATAGCACAAGGCCCACGCACAGCTCCACATTCCCATCGGATCAAACGACTGATGCCCGCAGGCCAGCCTGACCTCTCTGATCGCCGCCACGGTGTTCTCCGGCGCGTCGTGGCTGCCTCCGCGGTGCGCCACCACCGGGACGCCGCCCGCAGGCGCCCTGGGCCGCAGCACGCGGCCGGCCTGGTCTGCCGGCACCGGGGGGAAGCGGAACATCACCATGAAGAGGTAGAGCAATGCGGTGAGGAGGGAGGCCCCCGCGGCGCTCCTCGTCCCCAGCATCACCAGCAGAAACGCCGCCGAGAAATACACCACCTCGTCCCCGCTCTGCAGCATGGTGAGAGGGAGGGGGGGGGGGGCCGAGATGTTGATGCCACGACCGGAGCGGAGGACGACAGAGCCGTTGTTCGGGGAGATGGCGTAGACGGAGCTCTGCGGTCAGCGCTCCGGTGACTACATGTTGGTGGGTCGGAGAGCAGATCACGCACGGAAGACCGAGAATCAGCAGTTTTTTTTTTCCACCTCGGGACCGTGCAGAGGATGGATGGGAGAAGGGCGGAGAGAGAGAGCGCGTCGTCGGGGGGGGGGGGTCAAAACATTCAAGATAAAAATTGCAGTTGCATATCGCCATGAGTTTAAATACAGCACACAGAGGTGGAGTGACCTGCTCTATGTGTAAAACTGCCACTTTAGCTTTTTTCAGAATATTTACAGCATCCGCCCATGATTCCTTCTATTATTTACAGTATTCAAACACGGTTTCAGTCCATATTTAAAAGATTCAGATTTATTTTTATGTGATTCTTATGAACACGTCTCAACAGTTAATTCTCTTTAACAAAACATGAAAAAAATACATCTTTATTCGGAGGACAAAATCCCATGACCCAGCTCATCTCAGACTCAGCACCATCTGGAGGCTGGGATGTTGAGAGTTTGGCCACGGGAACGCGCTAAAAGATCTCACGAGGGTTTCATTAAAATATGTAAATGTAAACACAACCACAGTGAATCAAACATCACTTTGTCTTCATTAAAACCAAACGTCAGAACCAAAGTAATAAAAGGCAATGAATGCAGAGAAAAACATCCCTGAACAAATGGCAAAGGAGCCATTCTGCAGGCAAGGGCATGTGGAAAAGTTCACCTAAAAAAAAAAAAAAAAATCAGTCAACTGAATTAAAGGCCTGCAGCTGGATAGTGACTAAGTTTCATTTAAGCTTTAATGTTGGGCCCATTTAAGTGAAAACATATGCCATAGTATTATTCGGAAAGCTGTTGTAGATCATTATAAAACTGGCTTTTGTTCTCTAAATGAAGGCACAAACTTCAGTCTGTGTTTGTTTTGTACGCGTTTCATGTCACTCCGGACAGTCTGCTGCAGTCTCCGTGCGCAGTGAGCTGATGTGCTGGAGCAGCTGGTCGCAGTAGAGGGGACTCCGCTGTTTGTCCCGCACAGCCTCCGCTTCCCTCTTCAGGAGAGCCGGGTGGACTGAGCTGCCCTTCTTCAGGATCTCTGGACACACGCAGAGACACAAGACAGACAGGAGTCATCGCTCAGGATATGAGATGGAAGCGGACACAGTCAAATAAAGGGGAATATTCAATGTCAAAAACTAAATAAACGTCTTCCATGAAAAACTCCGGTTAAAATATAGTAACTGAAGTGTTTGATGGTAGAAGCATCGTAACTGAAGAAAAGTATACAAATCAACAGCTTTTTAATACTTCAGTATTTTAACTAAGGTACAATTCTGCAGATGAAAACAGTGACGGACAAAGTATTCAGATCTTCTTACTAGAGATCAAAAAAGCAATACTAACATATAAACATACTCTTACAAGTAAAAGTCCTAAATTCAACCAAAGAAAGTGTACTTAAAGTATCAAAAGTTAAAGTAAGTCAAGTAAAGGGCTGGAGGAGGTGTAGCTACTATTATCTAATTTATATAATGTTTGGTAGTTAAAACTATAACAACGCATCAGATTTTATAAAGTGTTTTTCATCTAAAACCTGAATCTTTAAACTAACCAGTGACTATAACTGTCAAATACATGTAGTGGAGTAAAATATAGAATATTTCCCTCTGAAATGTAGTGAGGTAGAATTATAAAGTAGCATAAATCAAAAATACTCATGTACAATTATAGGGTGCTTATGCTTGACTTAAGTTCAGTACTGGAGTAAATGTAATAACAGTTATATTCCACCTCTGAGGGAGACTTAAGATCTACTTCAAGCTAGGTATCCCAGGATGTGGTCTTCCATGTTTTTAATTATTTAGTTATACCTGCCCTGATTGCACATAAATGAGCATTGCACACGTTGGTTCCAGATTCACTGCAGCAGGCACCATAAAAATTCAGCTTCACTGTGGATATTAAATTCAAGTACTTAGTTTCTAACCTGGGTTAGAGTCCGATACTGATTTGATGCTTTCTATAACAAGGCCAAACAGAAGTCAGAACACGACGGCAGACGGCAGTGGTGAACAACAGTCCATCCACTCTGCAACCCAAACGTGCAAGTGCCCTTTTCTTCCACTGGGAGGTGATAAATCTCTTTTCAAATCCTTTCCTCGCATCATTCCCACCAGTCTGCTGATTGTCAGAGGTGTATAGAATTACTTGAACTGCTGTCAACTGGATAAATGCTTTGGAAACCACAATGAAAAAGTGCTGTTCCAGCGGTGGTCATGTAAACTCATCATCTGATACCTGCCTTTGTTCTTCAAGGAGACGGAGGGGATTTTTTTTTTAGCTTTTGTGTTTACTTTACTCAGCTGGGATGGAGGAAGGGGAGGTGGGAGTCTGAATTAAAGGAGAACAATGATGACTTGTGAGAAGTGGGTTATACCCGTGCCAACAGACCAACGTGCCGTGTGATTTAGCAGGTAGCAGCCGTGCTTTCCAGGACGGTGGGATTATCGGGGTGGAGGACTGAAGGAGTGATTGACGGAGGGATGAGAGGGTGGCAGTGCTGTCTGTCATGCTGTCAGGACATGCTGCATACATCCAGCCACTTCACAGATATGCGTTTGAAATCCAAGAAGCATAAGAATGCGAACAACTATTAAAAGGAACAAAGAGAAAGAGACAGAGGAAAGACAGCGGGGAGGGAAAAAAAAGAAAGCTTCAAACAGAGCCATGTGGAATGCTTCCACATTTGTGGCGCAGGCGGTTACGGTTGCTGTCAGACAAAGACGATCACTCAGCGAGATGTGAGGTCATCTCATTTCACAAAGAGACTCCGAGCTGTCTACCAGTCTACTGTACTTCACGGGGATCACAGTTTGAAGAACCGGGCTACACACAACGGCCCATATTTGCATCTGTGCACTGTATGGGCCAGATATGCTGACAAACTCCGTAAGGCTGACAAACAATTATAATGCACTTCTGTCATTATTTGATGCATTACCAACATTTTCAGACTTGACACTGAATATGTGGATAATTCTATTCATTACTCTCCCTCAACTATATGACCACGCTAAACGCGACAAATAACTTGATGACTAAGGTATACAGTATGTTAGCCTGGTAACAGCCAATTGTGTTCAAAGGATAAGGCATTTTTTTCTAGATTTATCAAAATATTCCACATTTCTGTTACTGTCAACAACCAACAATGCGTCTCTCAAGACTTTTTTTTAAAAAGGGGGGTAAATGATTTCCTAGAACAGCTGGGCACTGTTCTTTTTAACAAATTCTACTCAAACAGGAGTAAATCGTGCATTTGTTGGGGCTTATTTTCAGCAACGGATTAATATCCATTTGGTGCTCTAGTGAGTATTTTCAGCAGCAGGACAGTGTATGTGAGACTGACTCAAAATGAACTACAGTGCTCATGTTCATCACAGCGGAGAAACATGTAAGCCAATGCACCAGCGTGGCTCAGTGATGTGTTTTTAATAGGTTTTGGACAGTAACGGGGGTACAGAGGGGTAAGATATGTCAGGCTTTGGCTACGCAGATAATGATTGTTAGTAGTATCTATTCAATGTTGGTTTTGGTCTTTTCATTGGATTTGTTGACAATAAGAAAAATATAAAATAACACAAGAATGATCCTACTACAGGTAATAACTAACTGCCAGGCGTACATTATATTGGCGAGGGCCAGTTCATAAAGATGATTTACATGTGTTATTCTGCCTTCTGCAGTCAATGTTACAGACACTTAATAACCAACGGCAACAACTAAAATGCTTATCATCCCTGGAAGTCTTTCAAAAGCTGTCTGGCAGAGCTACAATTCACGGTATAGAAGCTATGGCCGCATCTGGTGAGAATGCAGTGGTGAGGCCTCTGATCGCTGGCTAAGGCATCAGCGCTCACCTGTGTCCTGTCAGAAGTAACGGCAGCTAACATCCATGAGAGCGGGAGACAGTGAAGAGAGTGAAAGTCCAGAGGAGCTAAGTCTCGGTTACGCACTTTCAGGAGAAGCCACTCAGACTTTCCACTGATACATGAATGAAACCCAGCCGTGAAGCTACATACCGTCACAGAAAACGCTCGGTATGAGAGGAGGAAGAGAGACAGATGGATAAAAGATGGAGGGATTAGGCTGGATCGGCGTGAGGACAGATGTAAAAAGGTTGTGAGGAAAAGGGGGGGGGGTCCCCATGTGGTTGTCATTAGTTGGGACCGTTTGTGTGTGTGTGTGTGTGTGTGTGTGTGTGTGTGTGTGTGTGGCGCGGTGGCCCTGTGCAGAGAGGCAAAGATGTGGTGTATTGGAGGGGGGGTTAGGGTAAAAATATTAACCTTTGAAGTTTCTCTCTCAGGTGGGTGCTTATCCTTATCTGGATCCTGTGTTTCAGTCCTGAGGGCCACCTCCAGCCTAGCCCGGGAAGGACTTACTCTGGCAGGGGGAATTGAGCCGCTGTGGTCGTCGAATTGCGTGGAAAAGAAGGATAATGGGGAGCTTTTGAAATAAAGGGAAGGGGAATGTGCGGGCAGTGTGCCAGTACAATAATCTAGCCATTCTATGAGTGTCCCAGACACAGCAGGACGGTCTGCAGATCATCACATCTAAACTCTGCTATCAACGCTGCCTCACATTCACTATTACCGTCTTTGCTATCTGTATCAGCTAAATATGTTTATTAAATTATCAAGGTCACAGGGTCCATATCACATCATTTCAGGTGAGATAGAGTATGTGGGCATGAGGATGTTTCACATTATGTATCCCGTTATGTTATATTCACAATCTTTCCTCATTCTTATCAGTAAGTGGTACAGAGGACGGTCAACAATTCATTAAAGGCCAACAGTATATTTTGTCAAGAGTTATGGTTATGACTAATAGTGAAGAATCTGAAAGAGTTGAGGGAAAAGCTATGGTACATTCCATGTTTAGTAGATCTTTAAACAGTAATATTTTTGTCCACTTTTCTAAGATCCAGAGTAATTATTGATTTTTTCACCCACTTCAACAGAACATTATCAGGACATGTGCACATCTTTCCTCACCATCAACTAGCTATCGACACTCTATCCTCATCTCTGAGGTTGCTGGTTCAAACACCCCACCCGGTCTCACCGAGCACTTGGTCCTGCACCGGGGCATCGGTGTCATCCAGGTGCAGGAGGAGTTGCTGGAAAAGGAGCTGCAGATGAGGAGCGCGGAGCTCGGGGTTGTAGTCTTTGGTCAGGTTGGACAGCCACTGCCCCAGGGCCTGCAGAGCCACGCCGCGCACCTCCGCACTGCTGTCGTCCAGTCGTTTCAGCAGCTCTGTGGAGGAAAGACACACACACAGACACACACACACACACACAAAAAACAGATGCACGGGATTACAAAATAGAAAGATTCTTAAACAATTCAGCTGTTGAGTGGGTTACCTGCTCATACTTTTAGTCCTCA